>NW_027415015.1:7500-138345 GCF_964106895.1 Numenius arquata
TCCTACCAACCCCTGCGGGCACTTACACAACCCTACAGGCCCCTACGGAAATCTACGGGACTCCACGGGCCCCTACGGAAGCCTACAGATTTTGACGGAACCCTACAAGCCCCTCTGGAACCCTACAGAATACTCCAGGACCCGACAGCACTCTACAGGACCCTTAGCAACACAACGGAACCTCACTAAAACCCTATGGGCTCCTACAGAACACTGCAGGTGCCTACGGAACCCTACAGACCCCTACAGAATACTACCAGCCACTACGAAAACCTATGGCCCCTACGGAACTCTACGGAACCTGACAGAAACACTGTGGGCCCCTACAGGCCCTTGCGGGCACTTGCAAAACTCTGCAGGAACCCACGGAACTTTATGGAACCCTACCAGCCCCTACGGAAGCCTAAAGACCCTTGCAGGCAGTGACGGAACGGTACAGGGCCCTATGGAACTTTACCAGCCACTACGGAACTCTACGGGCCCCTACGGAACCCTGCAGAACCCTCCAGAACCTTACAGAATCCCACAGACTCCTACAGACTCCTGCGGGCACTTACACAACCCTACAGGCCCTTACGGAACACTGCCAGCCCCTATGGAAGGAACCCTACGGGCCCCTACAGAACACTACTAGCTCCTGCGGTATTCTACAGGCCTCTAGGGAACCTACGAAGCTCTACGGAACCCTATGGATCCTTACGGAACAGTACGGGCCCCTTCAGACCTCTGCGGGCGCTTATGGAAACCTACAGGACCCTACGGAACTCTACGAGACTCTACAGGCCCCTAGGGAACACCACAGGCCCCTACGGAACCCTACACAACCCTCCGGAAACATATGGCACCCTACAAGCTCCTACCAACCCCTGCGGGCACTTACACAACCCTACAGGCCCCTACGGAAATCTACGGGACTCCACGGGACCCTAGGGAAGCCTACAGATTTTGACGGAACCCTACAAGCCCCTCTGGAACCCTACAGAATACTCCAGGACCCGACAGCACTCTACAAGACCCTTAGCAACACAACGGAACCTCACGAAAACCCTATGGGCTCCTACAGAACACTGCAGGTGCCTACGGAACCCTACAGACCCCTACAGAATACTACCAGCCACTACGAAAACCTATGGCGCCTACGGAACTCTACGGAACCTGACAGAAACACCGTGGGCCCCTACAGGCCCTTGCGGGCACTTGCAGAACTCTGCAGGAACCCACGGAACTTTATGGAACCCTACCAGCCCCTACGGAAGCCTAAAGACCCTTGCAGGCAGTGACGGAACGGTACAGGGCCCTACGGAACTTTACCAGCCACTACGGAACTCTACGGGCCCCTACGGAACCCTGCAGAACCCTCCAGAACCTTACAGAATCCCACAGACTCCTACAGACTCCTGCGGGCACTTACACAACCCTACAGGCCCTTACGGAACACCGCCAGCCCCTATGGAAGGAACCCTACGGGCCCCTACAGAACACTACTAGCTCCTGCGGTATTCTACAGGCCTCTAGGGAACCTACGAAGCTCTACGGAACCCTATGGATCCTTACGGAACAGTACGGGCCCCTTCAGACCTCTGCGGGCGCTTATGGAAACCTACAGGACCCTACGGAACTGTACGAGACTCTACAGGCCCCAAGGGAACACTACAGGCCCCTACGGAACCCTACACAACCCTCCGGAAACTTATGGCACCCTACAAGCTCCTACCAACCCCTGCGGGCACTTACACAACCCTACAGGCCCCTACGGAAATCTACGGGACTCCACGGGCCCCTAGGGAACCCTACAGAGTTTGACGGAACCCTACAAGCCCCTCTGGAACCCTACAGAATACTCCAGGACCCGACAGCACTCTACAAGACCCTTAGCAACACAACGGAACCTCACGAAAACCCTATGGGCTCCTACAGAACACTGCAGGTGCCTACGGAACCCTACAGACCCCTACAGAATACTACCAGCCACTACGAAAACCTATGGCGCCTACGGAACTCTACGGAACCTGACAGAAACACCGTGGGCCCCTACAGGCCCTTGCGGGCACTTGCAGAACTCTGCAGGAACCCACGGAACTTTATGGAACCCTACCAGCCCCTACGGAAGCCTAAAGACCCTTGCAGGCAGTGACGGAACGGTACAGGGCCCTACGGAACTTTACCAGCCACTACGGAACTCTACGGGCCCCTACGGAACCCTGCAGAACCCTCCAGAACCTTACAGAATCCCACAGACTCCTACAGACTCCTGCGGGCACTTACACAACCCTACAGGCCCTTACGGAACACCGCCAGCCCCTATGGAAGGAACCCTACGGGCCCCTACAGAACACTACTAGCTCCTGCGGTATTCTACAGGCCTCTAGGGAACCTACGAAGCTCTACGGAACCCTATGGATCCTTACGGAACAGTACGGGCCCCTTCAGACCTCTGCGGGCGCTTATGGAAACCTACAGGACCCTACGGAACTGTACGAGACTCTACAGGCCCCAAGGGAACACTACAGGCCCCTACGGAACCCTACACAACCCTCCGGAAACTTATGGCACCCTACAAGCTCCTACCAACCCCTGCGGGCACTTACACAACCCTACAGGCCCCTACGGAAATCTACGGGACTCCACGGGACCCTAGGGAAGCCTACAGATTTTGACGGAACCCTACAAGCCCCTCTGGAACCCTACAGAATACTCCAGGACCCGACAGCACTCTACAAGACCCTTAGCAACACAACGGAACCTCACGAAAACCCTATGGGCTCCTACAGAACACTGCAGGTGCCTACGGAACCCTACAGACCCCTACAGAATACTACCAGCCACTACGAAAACCTATGGCGCCTACGGAACTCTACGGAACCTGACAGAAACACCGTGGGCCCCTACAGGCCCTTGCGGGCACTTGCAGAACTCTGCAGGAACCCACGGAACTTTATGGAACCCTACCAGCCCCTACGGAAGCCTAAAGACCCTTGCAGGCAGTGACGGAACGGTACAGGGCCCTACGGAACTTTACCAGCCACTACGGAACTCTACGGGCCCCTACGGAACCCTGCAGAACCCTCCAGAACCTTACAGAATCCCACAGACTCCTACAGACTCCTGCGGGCACTTACACAACCCTACAGGCCCTTACGGAACACTGCCAGCCCCTATGGAAGGAACCCTACGGGCCCCTACAGAACACTACTAGCTCCTGCGGTATTCTACAGGCCTCTAGGGAACCTACGAAGCTCTACGGAACCCTATGGATCCTTACGGAACAGTACGGGCCCCTTCAGACCTCTGCGGGCGCTTATGGAAACCTACAGGACCCTACGGAACTCTACGAGACTCTACAGGCCCCTAGGGAACACTACAGGCCCCTACGGAACACTACACAACCCTCCGGAAACTTATGGCACCCTACAAGCTCCTACCAACCCCTGCGGGCACTTACACAACCCTACAGGCCCCTACGGAAATCTACGGGACTCCACGGGCCCCTAGGGAAGCCTACAGATTTTGACGGAACCCTACAAGCCCCTCTGGAACCCTACAGAATACTCCAGGACCCGACAGCACTCTACAAGACCCTTAGCAACACAACGGAACCTCACGAAAACCCTATGGGCTCCTACAGAACACTGCAGGTGCCTACGGAACCCTACAGACCCCTACAGAATACTACCAGCCACTACGAAAACCTATGGCGCCTACGGAACTCTACGGAACCTGACAGAAACACCGTGGGCCCCTACAGGCCCTTGCGGGCACTTGCAGAACTCTGCAGGAACCCACGGAACTTTATGGAACCCTACCAGCCCCTACGGAAGCCTAAAGACCCTTGCAGGCAGTGACGGAACGGTACAGGGCCCTACGGAACTTTACCAGCCACTACGGAACTCTACGGGCCCCTACGGAACCCTGCAGAACCCTCCAGAACCTTACAGAATCCCACAGACTCCTACAGACTCCTGCGGGCACTTACACAACCCTACAGGCCCTTACGGAACACCGCCAGCCCCTATGGAAGGAACCCTACGGGCCCCTACAGAACACTACTAGCTCCTGCGGTATTCTACAGGCCTCTAGGGAACCTACGAAGCTCTACGGAACCCTATGGATCCTTACGGAACAGTACGGGCCCCTTCAGACCTCTGCGGGCGCTTATGGAAACCTACAGGACCCTACGGAACTCTACGAGACTCTACAGGCCCCTAGGGAACACTACAGGCCCCTACGGAACACTACACAACCCTCCGGAAACTTATGGCACCCTACAAGCTCCTACCAACCCCTGCGGGCACTTACACAACCCTACAGGCCCCTACGGAAATCTACGGGACTCCACGGGCCCCTAGGGAAGCCTACAGATTTTGACGGAACCCTACAAGCCCCTCTGGAACCCTACAGAATACTCCAGGACCCGACAGCACTCTACAAGACCCTTAGCAACACAACGGAACCTCACGAAAACCCTATGGGCTCCTACAGAACACTGCAGGTGCCTACGGAACCCTACAGACCCCTACAGAATACTACCAGCCACTACGAAAACCTATGGCGCCTACGGAACTCTACGGAACCTGACAGAAACACCGTGGGCCCCTACAGGCCCTTGCGGGCACTTGCAGAACTCTGCAGGAACCCACGGAACTTTATGGAACCCTACCAGCCCCTACGGAAGCCTAAAGACCCTTGCAGGCAGTGACGGAACGGTACAGGGCCCTACGGAACTTTACCAGCCACTACGGAACTCTACGGGCCCCTACGGAACCCTGCAGAACCCTCCAGAACCTTACAGAATCCCACAGACTCCTACAGACTCCTGCGGGCACTTACACAACCCTACAGGCCCTTACGGAACACCGCCAGCCCCTATGGAAGGAACCCTACGGGCCCCTACAGAACACTACTAGCTCCTGCGGTATTCTACAGGCCTCTAGGGAACCTACGAAGCTCTACGGAACCCTATGGATCCTTACGGAACAGTACGGGCCCCTTCAGACCTCTGCGGGCGCTTATGGAAACCTACAGGACCCTACGGAACTGTACGAGACTCTACAGGCCCCAAGGGAACACTACAGGCCCCTACGGAACCCTACACAACCCTCCGGAAACTTATGGCACCCTACAAGCTCCTACCAACCCCTGCGGGCACTTACACAACCCTACAGGCCCCTACGGAAATCTACGGGACTCCACGGGCCCCTAGGGAACCCTACAGAGTTTGACGGAACCCTACAAGCCCCTCTGGAACCCTACAGAATACTCCAGGACCCGACAGCACTCTACAAGACCCTTAGCAACACAACGGAACCTCACTAAAACCCTATGGGCTCCTACAGAACACTGCAGGTGCCTACGGAACCCTACAGACCCCTACAGAATACTACCAGCCACTACGAAAACCTATGGCGCCTACGGAACTCTACGGAACCTGACAGAAACACCGTGGGCCCCTACAGGCCCTTGCGGGCACTTGCAGAACTCTGCAGGAACCCACGGAACTTTATGGAACCCTACCAGCCCCTACGGAAGCCTAAAGACCCTTGCAGGCAGTGACGGAACGGTACAGGGCCCTATGGAACTTTACCAGCCACTACGGAACTCTACGGGCCCCTACGGAACCCTGCAGAACCCTCCAGAACCTTACAGAATCCCACAGACTCCTACAGACTCCTGCGGGCACTTACACAACCCTACAGGCCCTTACGGAACACTGCCAGCCCCTATGGAAGGAACCCTACGGGCCCCTACAGAACACTACTAGCTCCTGCGGTATTCTACAGGCCTCTAGGGAACCTACGAAGCTCTACGGAACCCTATGGATCCTTACGGAACAGTACGGGCCCCTTCAGACCTCTGCGGGCGCTTATGGAAACCTACAGGACCCTACGGAACTCTACGAGACTCTACAGG
This sequence comes from Numenius arquata, assembly GCF_964106895.1. Lineage (NCBI taxonomy): Eukaryota > Metazoa > Chordata > Aves > Charadriiformes > Scolopacidae > Numenius > Numenius arquata. The sequence goes on from NW_027415015.1 coordinate 13,408, forward strand.
CCCCTAGGGAACACCACAGGCCCCTACGGAACCTTACACAACCCTCCGGAAACATATGGCACCCTACAAGCTCCTACCAACCCCTGCGGGCACTTACACAACCCTACAGGCCCCTACGGAAATCTACGGGACTCCACGGGACCCTAGGGAAGCCTACAGATTTTGACGGAACCCTACAAGCCCCTCTGGAACCCTACAGAATACTCCAGGACCCGACAGCACTCTACAAGACCCTTAGCAACACAACGGAACCTCACGAAAACCCTATGGGCTCCTACAGAACACTGCAGGTGCCTACGGAACCCTACAGACCCCTACAGAATACTACCAGCCACTACGAAAACCTATGGTGCCTACGGAACTCTACGGAACCTGACAGAAACACCGTGGGCCCCTACAGGCCCTTGCGGGCACTTGCAGAACTCTGCAGGAACCCACGGAACTTTATGGAACCCTACCAGCCCCTACGGAAGCCTAAAGACCCTTGCAGGCAGTGACGGAACGGTACAGGGCCCTACGGAACTTTACCAGCCACTACGGAACTCTACGGGCCCCTACGGAACCCTGCAGAACCCTCCAGAACCTTACAGAATCCCACAGACTCCTACAGACTCCTGCGGGCACTTACACAACCCTACAGGCCCTTACGGAACACTGCCAGCCCCTATGGAAGGAACCCTACGGGCCCCTACAGAACACTACTAGCTCCTGCGGTATTCTACAGGCCTCTAGGGAACCTACGAAGCTCTACGGAACCCTATGGATCCTTACGGAACAGTACGGGCCCCTTCAGACCTCTGCGGGCGCTTATGGAAACCTACAGGACCCTACGGAACTGTACGAGACTCTACAGGCCCCAAGGGAACACTACAGGCCCCTACGGAACCCTACACAACCCTCCGGAAACTTATGGCACCCTACAAGCTCCTACCAACCCCTGCGGGCACTTACACAACCCTACAGGCCCCTACGGAAATCTACGGGACTCCACGGGCCCCTAGGGAACCCTACAGAGTTTGACGGAACCCTACAAGCCCCTCTGGAACCCTACAGAATACTCCAGGACCCGACAGCACTCTACAAGACCCTTAGCAACACAACGGAACCTCACTAAAACCCTATGGGCTCCTACAGAACACTGCAGGTGCCTACGGAACCCTACAGACCCCTACAGAATACTACCAGCCACTACGAAAACCTATGGCGCCTACGGAACTCTACGGAACCTGACAGAAACACCGTGGGCCCCTACAGGCCCTTGCGGGCACTTGCAGAACTCTGCAGGAACCCACGGAACTTTATGGAACCCTACCAGCCCCTATGGAAGCCTAAAGACCCTTGCAGGCAGTGACGGAACGGTACAGGGCCCTACGGAACTTTACCAGCCACTACGGAACTCTACGGGCCCCTACGGAACCCTGCAGAACCCTCCAGAACCTTACAGAATCCCACAGACTCCTACAGACTCCTGCGGGCACTTACACAACCCTACAGGCCCTTACGGAACACCGCCAGCCCCTATGGAAGGAACCCTACGGGCCCCTACAGAACACTACTAGCTCCTGCGGTATTCTACAGGCCTCTAGGGAACCTACGAAGCTCTACGGAACCCTATGGATCCTTACGGAACAGTACGGGCCCCTTCAGACCTCTGCGGGCGCTTATGGAAACCTACAGGACCCTACGGAACTGTACGAGACTCTACAGGCCCCAAGGGAACACTACAGGCCCCTACGGAACCCTACACAACCCTCCGGAAACTTATGGCACCCTACAAGCTCCTACCAACCCCTGCGGGCACTTACACAACCCTACAGGCCCCTACGGAAATCTACGGGACTCCACGGGACCCTAGGGAAGCCTACAGATTTTGACGGAACCCTACAAGCCCCTCTGGAACCCTACAGAATACTCCAGGACCCGACAGCACTCTACAAGACCCTTAGCAACACAACGGAACCTCACGAAAACCCTATGGGCTCCTACAGAACACTGCAGGTGCCTACGGAACCCTACAGACCCCTACAGAATACTACCAGCCACTACGAAAACCTATGGCGCCTACGGAACTCTACGGAACCTGACAGAAACACCGTGGGCCCCTACAGGCCCTTGCGGGCACTTGCAGAACTCTGCAGGAACCCACGGAACTTTATGGAACCCTACCAGCCCCTACGGAAGCCTAAAGACCCTTGCAGGCAGTGACGGAACGGTACAGGGCCCTACGGAACTTTACCAGCCACTACGGAACTCTACGGGCCCCTACGGAACCCTGCAGAACCCTCCAGAACCTTACAGAATCCCACAGACTCCTACAGACTCCTGCGGGCACTTACACAACCCTACAGGCCCTTACGGAACACTGCCAGCCCCTATGGAAGGAACCCTACGGGCCCCTACAGAACACTACTAGCTCCTGCGGTATTCTACAGGCCTCTAGGGAACCTACGAAGCTCTACGGAACCCTATGGATCCTTACGGAACAGTACGGGCCCCTTCAGACCTCTGCGGGCGCTTATGGAAACCTACAGGACCCTACGGAACTCTACGAGACTCTACAGGCCCCTAGGGAACACTACAGGCCCCTACGGAACCCTACACAACCCTCCGGAAACTTATGGCACCCTACAAGCTCCTACCAACCCCTGCGGGCACTTACACAACCCTACAGGCCCCTACGGAAATCTACGGGACTCCACGGGCCCCTAGGGAAGCCTACAGATTTTGACGGAACCCTACAAGCCCCTCTGGAACCCTACAGAATACTCCAGGACCCGACAGCACTCTACAAGACCCTTAGCAACACAACGGAACCTCACGAAAACCCTATGGGCTCCTACAGAACACTGCAGGTGCCTACGGAACCCTACAGACCCCTACAGAATACTACCAGCCACTACGAAAACCTATGGCGCCTACGGAACTCTACGGAACCTGACAGAAACACCGTGGGCCCCTACAGGCCCTTGCGGGCACTTGCAGAACTCTGCAGGAACCCACGGAACTTTATGGAACCCTACCAGCCCCTACGGAAGCCTAAAGACCCTTGCAGGCAGTGACGGAACGGTACAGGGCCCTACGGAACTTTACCAGCCACTACGGAACTCTACGGGCCCCTACGGAACCCTGCAGAACCCTCCAGAACCTTACAGAATCCCACAGACTCCTACAGACTCCTGCGGGCACTTACACAACCCTACAGGCCCTTACGGAACACCGCCAGCCCCTATGGAAGGAACCCTACGGGCCCCTACAGAACACTACTAGCTCCTGCGGTATTCTACAGGCCTCTAGGGAACCTACGAAGCTCTACGGAACCCTATGGATCCTTACGGAACAGTACGGGCCCCTTCAGACCTCTGCGGGCGCTTATGGAAACCTACAGGACCCTACGGAACTGTACGAGACTCTACAGGCCCCAAGGGAACACTACAGGCCCCTACGGAACCCTACACAACCCTCCGGAAACTTATGGCACCCTACAAGCTCCTACCAACCCCTGCGGGCACTTACACAACCCTACAGGCCCCTACGGAAATCTACGGGACTCCACGGGCCCCTAGGGAACCCTACAGAGTTTGACGGAACCCTACAAGCCCCTCTGGAACCCTACAGAATACTCCAGGACCCGACAGCACTCTACAAGACCCTTAGCAACACAACGGAACCTCACTAAAACCCTATGGGCTCCTACAGAACACTGCAGGTGCCTACGGAACCCTACAGACCCCTACAGAATACTACCAGCCACTACGAAAACCTATGGCCCCTACGGAACTCTACGGAACCTGACAGAAACACTGTGGGCCCCTACAGGCCCTTGCGGGCACTTGCAGAACTCTGCAGGAACCCACGGAACTTTATGGAACCCTACCAGCCCCTACGGAAGCCTAAAGACCCTTGCAGGCAGTGACGGAACGGTACAGGGCCCTATGGAACTTTACCAGCCACTACGGAACTCTACGGGCCCCTACGGAACCCTGCAGAACCCTCCAGAACCTTACAGAATCCCACAGACTCCTACAGACTCCTGCGGGCACTTACACAACCCTACAGGCCCTTACGGAACACTGCCAGCCCCTATGGAAGGAACCCTACGGGCCCCTACAGAACACTACTAGCTCCTGCGGTATTCTACAGGCCTCTAGGGAACCTACGAAGCTCTACGGAACCCTATGGATCCTTACGGAACAGTACGGGCCCCTTCAGACCTCTGCGGGCGCTTATGGAAACCTACAGGACCCTACGGAACTCTACGAGACTCTACAGGCCCCTAGGGAACACCACAGGCCCCTACGGAACCTTACACAACCCTCCGGAAACATATGGCACCCTACAAGCTCCTACCAACCCCTGTGGGCACTTACACAACCCTACAGGCCCCTACGGAAATCTACGGGACTCCACGGGCCCCTAGGGAAGCCTACAGATTTTGACGGAACCCTACAAGCCCCTCTGGAACCCTACAGAATACTCCAGGACCCGACAGCACTCTACAAGACCCTTAGCAACACAACGGAACCTCACGAAAACCCTATGGGCTCCTACAGAACACTGCAGGTGCCTACGGAACCCTACAGACCCCTACAGAATACTACCAGCCACTACGAAAACCTATGGCGCCTACGGAACTCTACGGAACCTGACAGAAACACCGTGGGCCCCTACAGGCCCTTGCGGGCACTTGCAGAACTCTGCAGGAACCCACGGAACTTTATGGAACCCTACCAGCCCCTACGGAAGCCTAAAGACCCTTGCAGGCAGTGACGGAACGGTACAGGGCCCTACGGAACTTTACCAGCCACTACGGAACTCTACGGGCCCCTACGGAACCCTGCAGAACCCTCCAGAACCTTACAGAATCCCACAGACTCCTACAGACTCCTGCGGGCACTTACACAACCCTACAGGCCCTTACGGAACACTGCCAGCCCCTATGGAAGGAACCCTACGGGCCCCTACAGAACACTACTAGCTCCTGCGGTATTCTACAGGCCTCTAGGGAACCTACGAAGCTCTACGGAACCCTATGGATCCTTACGGAACAGTACGGGCCCCTTCAGACCTCTGCGGGCGCTTATGGAAACCTACAGGACCCTACAGAACTCTACGAGACTCTACAGGCCCCTAGGGAACACTACAGGCCCCTACGGAACCCTACACAACCCTCCGGAAACTTATGGCACCCTACAAGCTCCTACCAACCCCTGCGGGCACTTACACAACCCTACAGGCCCCTACGGAAATCTACGGGACTCCACGGGCCCCTAGGGAACCCTACAGAGTTTGACGGAACCCTGCAAGCCCCTCTGGAACCCTACAGAATACTCCAGGACCCGACAGCACTCTACAAGACCCTTAGCAACACAACGGAACCTCACTAAAACCCTATGGGCTCCTACAGAACACTGCAGGTGCCTACGGAACCCTACAGACCCCTACAGAATACTACCAGCCACTACGAAAACCTATGGCCCCTACGGAACTCTACGGAACCTGACAGAAACACTGTGGGCCCCTACAGGCCCTTGCGGGCACTTGCAGAACTCTGCAGGAACCCACGGAACTTTATGGAACCCTACCAGCCCCTACGGAAGCCTAAAGACCCTTGCAGGCAGTGACGGAACGGTACAGGGCCCTATGGAACTTTACCAGCCACTACGGAACTCTACGGGCCCCTACGGAACCCTGCAGAACCCTCCAGAACCTTACAGAATCCCACAGACTCCTACAGACTCCTGCGGGCACTTACACAACCCTACAGGCCCTTACGGAACACTGCCAGCCCCTATGGAAGGAACCCTACGGGCCCCTACAGAACACTACTAGCTCCTGCGGTATTCTACAGGCCTCTAGGGAACCTACGAAGCTCTACGGAACCCTATGGATCCTTACGGAACAGTACGGGCCCCTTCAGACCTCTGCGGGCGCTTATGGAAACCTACAGGACCCTACGGAACTCTACGAGACTCTACAGGCCCCTAGGGAACACCACAGGCCCCTACGGAACCTTACACAACCCTCCGGAAACATATGGCACCCTACAAGCTCCTACCAACCCCTGTGGGCACTTACACAACCCTACAGGCCCCTACGGAAATCTACGGGACTCCACGGGCCCCTAGGGAAGCCTACAGATTTTGACGGAACCCTACAAGCCCCTCTGGAACCCTACAGAATACTCCAGGACCCGACAGCACTCTACAAGACCCTTAGCAACACAACGGAACCTCACGAAAACCCTATGGGCTCCTACAGAACACTGCAGGTGCCTACGGAACCCTACAGACCCCTACAGAATACTACCAGCCACTACGAAAACCTATGGCGCCTACGGAACTCTACGGAACCTGACAGAAACACCGTGGGCCCCTACAGGCCCTTGCGGGCACTTGCAGAACTCTGCAGGAACCCACGGAACTTTATGGAACCCTACCAGCCCCTACGGAAGCCTAAAGACCCTTGCAGGCAGTGACGGAACGGTACAGGGCCCTACGGAACTTTACCAGCCACTACGGAACTCTACGGGCCCCTACGGAACCCTGCAGAACCCTCCAGAACCTTACAGAATCCCACAGACTCCTACAGACTCCTGCGGGCACTTACACAACCCTACAGGCCCTTACGGAACACCGCCAGCCCCTATGGAAGGAACCCTACGGGCCCCTACAGAACACTACTAGCTCCTGCGGTATTCTACAGGCCTCTAGGGAACCTACGAAGCTCTACGGAACCCTATGGATCCTTACGGAACAGTACGGGCCCCTTCAGACCTCTGCGGGCGCTTATGGAAACCTACAGGACCCTACGGAACTGTACGAGACTCTACAGGCCCCAAGGGAACACTACAGGCCCCTACGGAACCCTACACAACCCTCCGGAAACTTATGGCACCCTACAAGCTCCTACCAACCCCTGCGGGCACTTACACAACCCTACAGGCCCCTACGGAAATCTACGGGACTCCACGGGCCCCTAGGGAACCCTACAGATTTTGACGGAACCCTACAAGCCCCTCTGGAACCCTACAGAATACTCCAGGACCCGACAGCACTCTACAAGACCCTTAGCAACACAACGGAACCTCACGAAAACCCTATGGGCTCCTACAGAACACTGCAGGTGCCTACGGAACCCTACAGACCCCTACAGAATACTACCAGCCACTACGAAAACCTATGGCGCCTACGGAACTCTACGGAACCTGACAGAAACACCGTGGGCCCCTACAGGCCCTTGCGGGCACTTGCAGAACTCTGCAGGAACCCACGGAACTTTATGGAACCCTACCAGCCCCTACGGAAGCCTAAAGACCCTTGCAGGCAGTGACGGAACGGTACAGGGCCCTATGGAACTTTACCAGCCACTACGGAACTCTACGGGCCCCTACGGAACCCTGCAGAACCCTCCAGAACCTTACAGAATCCCACAGACTCCTACAGACTCCTGCGGGCACTTACACAACCCTACAGGCCCTTACGGAACACTGCCAGCCCCTATGGAAGGAACCCTACGGGCCCCTACAGAACAGTACTAGCTCCTGCGGTATTCTACAGGCCTCTAGGGAACCTACGAAGCTCTACGGAACCCTATGGATCCTTACGGAACAGTACGGGCCCCTTCAGACCTCTGCGGGCGCTTATGGAAACCTACAGGACCCTACGGAACTCTACGAGACTCTACAGGCCCCTAGGGAACACCACAGGCCCCTACGGAACCTTACACAACCCTCCGGAAACATATGGCACCCTACAAGCTCCTACCAACCCCTGTGGGCACTTACACAACCCTACAGGCCCCTACGGAAATCTACGGGACTCCACGGGCCCCTAGGGAAGCCTACAGATTTTGACGGAACCTTACAAGCCCCTCTGGAACCCTACAGAATACTCCAGGACCCGACAGCACTCTACAAGACCCTTAGCAACACAACGGAACCTCACTAAAACCCTATGGGCTCCTACAGAACACTGCAGGTGCCTACGGAACCCTACAGACCCCTACAGAATACTACCAGCCACTACGAAAACCTATGGCGCCTACGGAACTCTACAGAACCTGACAGAAACACCGTGGGCCCCTACAGGCCCTTGCGGGCACTTGCAGAACTCTGCAGGAACCCACGGAACTTTATGGAACCCTACCAGCCCCTACGGAAGCCTAAAGACCCTTGCAGGCAGTGACGGAACGGTACAGGGCCCTACGGAACTTTACCAGCCACTACGGAACTCTACGGGCCCCTACGGAACCCTGCAGAACCCTCCAGAACCTTACAGAATCCCACAGACTCCTACAGACTCCTGCGGGCACTTACACAACCCTACAGGCCCTTACGGAACACTGCCAGCCCCTATGGAAGGAACCCTACGGGCCCCTACAGAACACTACTAGCTCCTGCGGTATTCTACAGGCCTCTAGGGAACCTACGAAGCTCTACGGAACCCTATGGATCCTTACGGAACAGTACGGGCCCCTTCAGACCTCTGCGGGCGCTTATGGAAACCTACAGGACCCTACGGAACTGTACGAGACTCTACAGGCCCCTAGGGAACACTACAGGCCCCTACGGAACCCTACACAACCCTCCGGAAACTTATGGCACCCTACAAGCTCCTACCAACCCCTGCGGGCACTTACACAACCCTACAGGCCCCTACGGAAATCTACGGGACTCCACGGGCCCCTAGGGAACCCTACAGAGTTTGACGGAACCCTACAAGCCCCTCTGGAACCCTACAGAATACTCCAGGACCCGACAGCACTCTACAAGACCCTTAGCAACACAACGGAACCTCACGAAAACCCTATGGGCTCCTACAGAACACTGCAGGTGCCTACGGAACCCTACAGACCCCTACAGAATACTACCAGCCACTACGAAAACCTATGGCGCCTACGGAACTCTACGGAACCTGACAGAAACACCGTGGGCCCCTACAGGCCCTTGCGGGCACTTGCAGAACTCTGCAGGAACCCACGGAACTTTATGGAACCCTACCAGCCCCTACGGAAGCCTAAAGACCCTTGCAGGCAGTGACGGAACGGTACAGGGCCCTACGGAACTTTACCAGCCACTACGGAACTCTACGGGCCCCTACGGAACCCTGCAGAACCCTCCAGAACCTTACACAATCCCACAGACTCCTACAGACTCCTGTGGGCACTTACACAACCCTACAGGCCCTTACGGAACACTGCCAGCCCCTATGGAAGGAACCCTACGGGCCCCTACAGAACACTACTAGCTCCTGCGGTATTCTACAGGCCTCTAGGGAACCTACGAAGCTCTACGGAACCCTATGGATCCTTACGGAACAGTACGGGCCCCTTCAGACCTCTGCGGGCGCTTATGGAAACCTACAGGACCCTACGGAACTCTACGAGACTCTACAGGCCCCTAGGGAACACCACAGGCCCCTACGGAACCCTACACAACCCTCCGGAAACATATGGCACCCTACAAGCTCCTACCAACCCCTGCGGGCACTTACACAACCCTACAGGCCCCTACGGAAATCTACGGGACTCCACGGGCCCCTAGGGAACCCTACAGAGTTTGACGGAACCCTACAAGCCCCTCTGGAACCCTACAGAATACTCCAGGACCCGACAGCACTCTACAAGACCCTTAGCAACACAACGGAACCTCACGAAAACCCTATGGGCTCCTACAGAACACTGCAGGTGCCTACGGAACCCTACAGACCCCTACAGAATACTACCAGCCACTACGAAAACCTATGGCGCCTACGGAACTCTACGGAACCTGACAGAAACACCGTGGGCCCCTACAGGCCCTTGCGGGCACTTGCAGAACTCTGCAGGAACCCACGGAACTTTATGGAACCCTACCAGCCCCTACGGAAGCCTAAAGACCCTTGCAGGCAGTGACGGAACGGTACAGGGCCCTACGGAACTTTACCAGCCACTACGGAACTCTACGGGCCCCTACGGAACCCTGCAGAACCCTCCAGAACCTTACAGAATCCCACAGACTCCTACAGACTCCTGCGGGCACTTACACAACCCTACAGGCCCTTACGGAACACCGCCAGCCCCTATGGAAGGAACCCTACGGGCCCCTACAGAACACTACTAGCTCCTGCGGTATTCTACAGGCCTCTAGGGAACCTACGAAGCTCTACGGAACCCTATGGATCCTTACGGAACAGTACGGGCCCCTTCAGACCTCTGCGGGCGCTTATGGAAACCTACAGGACCCTACGGAACTGTACGAGACTCTACAGGCCCCTAGGGAACACTACAGGCCCCTACGGAACCCTACACAACCCTCCGGAAACTTATGGCACCCTACAAGCTCCTACCAACCCCTGCGGGCACTTACACAACCCTACAGGCCCCTACGGAAATCTACGGGACTCCACGGGCCCCTAGGGAACCCTACAGAGTTTGACGGAACCCTGCAAGCCCCTCTGGAACCCTACAGAATACTCCAGGACCCGACAGCACTCTACAAGACCCTTAGCAACACAACGGAACCTCACGAAAACCCTATGGGCTCCTACAGAACACTGCAGGTGCCTACGGAACCCTACAGACCCCTACAGAATACTACCAGCCACTACGAAAACCTATGGCGCCTACGGAACTCTACGGAACCTGACAGAAACACCGTGGGCCCCTACAGGCCCTTGCGGGCACTTGCAGAACTCTGCAGGAACCCACGGAACTTTATGGAACCCTACCAGCCCCTACGGAAGCCTAAAGACCCTTGCAGGCAGTGACGGAACGGTACAGGGCCCTACGGAACTTTACCAGCCACTACGGAACTCTACGGGCCCCTACGGAACCCTGCAGAACCCTCCAGAACCTTACAGAATCCCACAGACTCCTACAGACTCCTGCGGGCACTTACACAACCCTACAGGCCCTTACGGAACACTGCCAGCCCCTATGGAAGGAACCCTACGGGCCCCTACAGAACACTACTAGCTCCTGCGGTATTCTACAGGCCTCTAGGGAACCTACGAAGCTCTACGGAACCCTATGGATCCTTACGGAACAGTACGGGCCCCTTCAGACCTCTGCGGGCGCTTATGGAAACCTACAGGACCCTACGGAACTCTACGAGACTCTACAGGCCCCTAGGGAACACCACAGGCCCCTACGGAACCTTACACAACCCTCCGGAAACATATGGCACCCTACAAGCTCCTACCAACCCCTGCGGGCACTTACACAACCCTACAGGCCCCTACGGAAATCTACGGGACTCCACGGGCCCCTAGGGAAGCCTACAGATTTTGACGGAACCCTACAAGCCCCTCTGGAACCCTACAGAATACTCCAGGACCCGACAGCACTCTACAAGACCCTTAGCAACACAACGGAACCTCACTAAAACCCTATGGGCTCCTACAGAACACTGCAGGTGCCTACGGAACCCTACAGACCCCTACAGAATACTACCAGCCACTACGAAAACCTATGGCGCCTACGGAACTCTACGGAACCTGACAGAAACACCGTGGGCCCCTACAGGCCCTTGCGGGCACTTGCAGAACTCTGCAGGAACCCACGGAACTTTATGGAACCCTACCAGCCCCTACGGAAGCCTAAAGACCCTTGCAGGCAGTGACGGAACGGTACAGGGCCCTACGGAACTTTACCAGCCACTACGGAACTCTACGGGCCCCTACGGAACCCTGCAGAACCCTCCAGAACCTTACAGAATCCCACAGACTCCTACAGACTCCTGCGGGCACTTACACAACCCTACAGGCCCTTACGGAACACCGCCAGCCCCTATGGAAGGAACCCTACGGGCCCCTACAGAACACTACTAGCTCCTGCGGTATTCTACAGGCCTCTAGGGAACCTACGAAGCTCTACGGAACCCTATGGATCCTTACGGAACAGTACGGGCCCCTTCAGACCTCTGCGGGCGCTTATGGAAACCTACAGGACCCTACGGAACTGTACGAGACTCTACAGGCCCCTAGGGAACACTACAGGCCCCTACGGAACCCTACACAACCCTCCGGAAACTTATGGCACCCTACAAGCTCCTACCAACCCCTGCGGGCACTTACACAACCCTACAGGCCCCTACGGAAATCTACGGGACTCCACGGGCCCCTAGGGAACCCTACAGAGTTTGACGGAACCCTGCAAGCCCCTCTGGAACCCTACAGAATACTCCAGGACCCGACAGCACTCTACAAGACCCTTAGCAACACAACGGAACCTCACGAAAACCCTATGGGCTCCTACAGAACACTGCAGGTGCCTACGGAACCCTACAGACCCCTACAGAATACTACCAGCCACTACGAAAACCTATGGCGCCTACGGAACTCTACGGAACCTGACAGAAACACCGTGGGCCCCTACAGGCCCTTGCGGGCACTTGCAAAACTCTGCAGGAACCCACGGAACTTTATGGAACCCTACCAGCCCCTACGGAAGCCTAAAGACCCTTGCAGGCAGTGACGGAACGGTACAGGGCCCTACGGAACTTTACCAGCCACTACGGAACTCTACGGGCCCCTACGGAACCCTGCAGAACCCTCCAGAACCTTACAGAATCCCACAGACTCCTACAGACTCCTGCGGGCACTTACACAACCCTACAGGCCCTTACGGAACACTGCCAGCCCCTATGGAAGGAACCCTACGGGCCCCTACAGAACACTACTAGCTCCTGCGGTATTCTACAGGCCTCTAGGGAACCTACGAAGCTCTACGGAACCCTATGGATCCTTACGGAACAGTACGGGCCCCTTCAGACCTCTGCGGGCGCTTATGGAAACCTACAGGACCCTACGGAACTCTACGAGACTCTACAGGCCCCTAGGGAACACCACAGGCCCCTACGGAACCTTACACAACCCTCCGGAAACATATGGCACCCTACAAGCTCCTACCAACCCCTGCGGGCACTTACACAACCCTACAGGCCCCTACGGAAATCTACGGGACTCCACGGGACCCTAGGGAAGCCTACAGATTTTGACGGAACCCTACAAGCCCCTCTGGAACCCTACAGAATACTCCAGGACCCGACAGCACTCTACAAGACCCTTAGCAACACAACGGAACCTCACTAAAACCCTATGGGCTCCTACAGAACACTGCAGGTGCCTACGGAACCCTACAGACCCCTACAGAATACTACCAGCCACTACGAAAACCTATGGCGCCTACGGAACTCTACGGAACCTGACAGAAACACCGTGGGCCCCTACAGGCCCTTGCGGGCACTTGCAGAACTCTGCAGGAACCCACGGAACTTTATGGAACCCTACCAGCCCCTACGGAAGCCTAAAGACCCTTGCAGGCAGTGACGGAACGGTACAGGGCCCTACGGAACTTTACCAGCCACTACGGAACTCTACGGGCCCCTACGGAACCCTGCAGAACCCTCCAGAACCTTACAGAATCCCACAGACTCCTACAGACTCCTGCGGGCACTTACACAACCCTACAGGCCCTTACGGAACACTGCCAGCCCCTATGGAAGGAACCCTACGGGCCCCTACAGAACACTACTAGCTCCTGCGGTATTCTACAGGCCTCTAGGGAACCTACGAAGCTCTACGGAACCCTATGGATCCTTACGGAACAGTACGGGCCCCTTCAGACCTCTGCGGGCGCTTATGGAAACCTACAGGACCCTACGGAACTCTACGAGACTCTACAGGCCCCTAGGGAACACTACAGGCCCCTACGGAACCCTACACAACCCTCCGGAAACTTATGGCACCCTACAAGCTCCTACCAACCCCTGCGGGCACTTACACAACCCTACAGGCCCCTACGGAAATCTACGGGACTCCACGGGCCCCTAGGGAACCCTACAGAGTTTGACGGAACCCTGCAAGCCCCTCTGGAACCCTACAGAATACTCCAGGACCCGACAGCACTCTACAAGACCCTTAGCAACACAACGGAACCTCACTAAAACCCTATGGGCTCCTACAGAACACTGCAGGTGCCTACGGAACCCTACAGACCCCTACAGAATACTACCAGCCACTACGAAAACCTATGGCCCCTACGGAACTCTACGGAACCTGACAGAAACACTGTGGGCCCCTACAGGCCCTTGCGGGCACTTGCAAAACTCTGCAGGAACCCACGGAACTTTATGGAACCCTACCAGCCCCTACGGAAGCCTAAAGACCCTTGCAGGCAGTGACGGAACGGTACAGGGCCCTATGGAACTTTACCAGCCACTACGGAACTCTACGGGCCCCTACGGAACCCTGCAGAACCCTCCAGAACCTTACAGAATCCCACAGACTCCTACAGACTCCTGCGGGCACTTACACAACCCTACAGGCCCTTACGGAACACCGCCAGCCCCTATGGAAGGAACCCTACGGGCCCCTACAGAACACTACTAGCTCCTGCGGTATTCTACAGGCCTCTAGGGAACCTACGAAGCTCTACGGAACCCTATGGATCCTTACGGAACAGTACGGGCCCCTTCAGACCTCTGCGGGCGCTTATGGAAACCTACAGGACCCTACGGAACTCTACGAGACTCTACAGGCCCCTAGGGAACACCACAGGCCCCTACGGAACCTTACACAACCCTCCGGAAACATATGGCACCCTACAAGCTCCTACCAACCCCTGTGGGCACTTACACAACCCTACAGGCCCCTACGGAAATCTACGGGACTCCACGGGCCCCTAGGGAACCCTACAGAGTTTGACGGAACCCTACAAGCCCCTCTGGAACCCTACAGAATACTCCAGGACCCGACAGCACTCTACAAGACCCTTAGCAACACAACGGAACCTCACGAAAACCCTATGGGCTCCTACAGAACACTGCAGGTGCCTACGGAACCCTACAGACCCCTACAGAATACTACCAGCCACTACGAAAACCTATGGCGCCTACGGAACTCTACGGAACCTGACAGAAACACCGTGGGCCCCTACAGGCCCTTGCGGGCACTTGCAGAACTCTGCAGGAACCCACGGAACTTTATGGAACCCTACCAGCCCCTACGGAAGCCTAAAGACCCTTGCAGGCAGTGACGGAACGGTACAGGGCCCTACGGAACTTTACCAGCCACTACGGAACTCTACGGGCCCCTACGGAACCCTGCAGAACCCTCCAGAACCTTACAGAATCCCACAGACTCCTACAGACTCCTGCGGGCACTTACACAACCCTACAGGCCCTTACGGAACACTGCCAGCCCCTATGGAAGGAACCCTACGGGCCCCTACAGAACACTACTAGCTCCTGCGGTATTCTACAGGCCTCTAGGGAACCTACGAAGCTCTACGGAACCCTATGGATCCTTACGGAACAGTACGGGCCCCTTCAGAACTCTGCGGGCGCTTATGGAAACCTACAGGACCCTACGGAACTCTACGAGACTCTACAGGCCCCTAGGGAACACCACAGGCCCCTACGGAACCTTACACAACCCTCCGGAAACATATGGCACCCTACAAGCTCCTACCAACCCCTGCGGGCACTTACACAACCCTACAGGCCCCTACGGAAATCTACGGGACTCTATGGGCCCCTAGGGAACCCTACAGATTTTGACGGAACCCTACAAGCCCCTCTGGAACCCTACAGAATACTCCAGGACCCGACAGCACTCTACAAGACCCTTAGCAACACAACGGAACCTCACTAAAACCCTATGGGCTCCTACAGAACACTGCAGGTGCCTACGGAACCCTACAGACCCCTACAGAATACTACCAGCCACTACGAAAACCTATGGCGCCTACGGAACTCTACAGAACCTGACAGAAACACCGTGGGCCCCTACAGGCCCTTGCGGGCACTTGCAGAACTCTGCAGGAACCCACGGAACTTTATGGAACCCTACCAGCCCCTACGGAAGCCTAAAGACCCTTGCAGGCAGTGACGGAACGGTACAGGGCCCTACGGAACTTTACCAGCCACTACGGAACTCTACGGGCCCCTACGGAACCCTGCAGAACCCTCCAGAACCTTACACAATCCCACAGACTCCTACAGACTCCTGCGGGCACTTACACAAACCTACAGGCCCTTACGGAACACTGCCAGCCCCTATGGAAGGAACCCTACGGGCCCCTACAGAACACTACTAGCTCCTGCGGTATTCTACAGGCCTCTAGGGAACCTACGAAGCTCTACGGAACCCTATGGATCCTTACGGAACAGTACGGGCCCCTTCAGACCTCTGCGGGCGCTTATGGAAACCTACAGGACCCTACGGAACTCTACGAGACTCTACAGGCCCCTAGGGAACACTACAGGCCCCTACGGAACCCTACACAACCCTCCGGAAACTTATGGCACCCTACAAGCTCCTACCAACCCCTGCGGGCACTTACACAACCCTACAGGCCCCTACGGAAATCTACGGGACTCCACGGGCCCCTAGGGAACCCTACAGAGTTTGACGGAACCCTGCAAGCCCCTCTGGAACCCTACAGAATACTCCAGGACCCGACAGCACTCTACAAGACCCTTAGCAACACAACGGAACCTCACTAAAACCCTATGGGCTCCTACAGAACACTGCAGGTGCCTACGGAACCCTACAGACCCCTACAGAATACTACCAGCCACTACGAAAACCTATGGCCCCTACGGAACTCTACGGAACCTGACAGAAACACTGTGGGCCCCTACAGGCCCTTGCGGGCACTTGCAAAACTCTGCAGGAACCCACGGAACTTTATGGAACCCTACCAGCCCCTACGGAAGCCTAAAGACCCTTGCAGGCAGTGACGGAACGGTACAGGGCCCTATGGAACTTTACCAGCCACTACGGAACTCTACGGGCCCCTACGGAACCCTGCAGAACCCTCCAGAACCTTACAGAATCCCACAGACTCCTACAGACTCCTGCGGGCACTTACACAACCCTACAGGCCCTTACGGAACACTGCCAGCCCCTATGGAAGGAACCCTACGGGCCCCTACAGAACACTACTAGCTCCTGCGGTATTCTACAGGCCTCTAGGGAACCTACGAAGCTCTACGGAACCCTATGGATCCTTACGGAACAGTACGGGCCCCTTCAGACCTCTGCGGGCGCTTATGGAAACCTACAGGACCCTACGGAACTCTACGAGACTCTACAGGCCCCTAGGGAACACTACAGGCCCCTACGGAACCCTACACAACCCTCCGGAAACTTATGGCACCCTACAAGCTCCTACCAACCCCTGCGGGCACTTACACAACCCTACAGGCCCCTACGGAAATCTACGGGACTCCACGGGCCCCTAGGGAACCCTACAGAGTTTGACGGAACCCTGCAAGCCCCTCTGGAACCCTACAGAATACTCCAGGACCCGACAGCACTCTACAAGACCCTTAGCAACACAACGGAACCTCACTAAAACCCTATGGGCTCCTACAGAACACTGCAGGTGCCTACGGAACCCTACAGACCCCTACAGAATACTACCAGCCACTACGAAAACCTATGGCCCCTACGGAACTCTACGGAACCTGACAGAAACACTGTGGGCCCCTACAGGCCCTTGCGGGCACTTGCAAAACTCTGCAGGAACCCACGGAACTTTATGGAACCCTACCAGCCCCTACGGAAGCCTAAAGACCCTTGCAGGCAGTGACGGAACGGTACAGGGCCCTATGGAACTTTACCAGCCACTACGGAACTCTACGGGCCCCTACGGAACCCTGCAGAACCCTCCAGAACCTTACAGAATCCCACAGACTCCTACAGACTCCTGCGGGCACTTACACAACCCTACAGGCCCTTACGGAACACTGCCAGCCCCTATGGAAGGAACCCTACGGGCCCCTACAGAACACTACTAGCTCCTGCGGTATTCTACAGGCCTCTAGGGAACCTACGAAGCTCTACGGAACCCTATGGATCCTTACGGAACAGTACGGGCCCCTTCAGACCTCTGCGGGCGCTTATGGAAACCTACAGGACCCTACGGAACTGTACGAGACTCTACAGGCCCCTAGGGAACACCACAGGCCCCTACGGAACCCTACACAACCCTCCGGAAACATATGGCACCCTACAAGCTCCTACCAACCCCTGCGGGCACTTACACAACCCTACAGGCCCCTACGGAAATCTACGGGACTCCACGGGCCCCTAGGGAACCCTACAGAGTTTGACGGAACCCTGCAAGCCCCTCTGGAACCCTACAGAATACTCCAGGACCCGACAGCACTCTACAAGACCCTTAGCAACACAACGGAACCTCACTAAAACCCTATGGGCTCCTACAGAACACTGCAGGTGCCTACGGAACCCTACAGACCCCTACAGAATACTACCAGCCACTACGAAAACCTATGGCCCCTACGGAACTCTACGGAACCTGACAGAAACACTGTGGGCCCCTACAGGCCCTTGCGGGCACTTGCAGAACTCTGCAGGAACCCACGGAACTTTATGGAACCCTACCAGCCCCTACGGAAGCCTAAAGACCCTTGCAGGCAGTGACGGAACGGTACAGGGCCCTATGGAACTTTACCAGCCACTACGGAACTCTACGGGCCCCTACGGAACCCTGCAGAACCCTCCAGAACCTTACACAATCCCACAGACTCCTACAGACTCCTGCGGGCACTTACACAACCCTACAGGCCCTTACGGAACACTGCCAGCCCCTATGGAAGGAACCCTACGGGCCCCTACAGAACACTACTAGCTCCTGCGGTATTCTACAGGCCTCTAGGGAACCTACGAAGCTCTACGGAACCCTATGGATCCTTACGGAACAGTACGGGCCCCTTCAGACCTCTGCGGGCGCTTATGGAAACCTACAGGACCCTACGGAACTCTACGAGACTCTACAGGCCCCTAGGGAACACCACAGGCCCCTACGGAACCTTACACAACCCTCCGGAAACATATGGCACCCTACAAGCTCCTACCAACCCCTGTGGGCACTTACACAACCCTACAGGCCCCTACGGAAATCTACGGGACTCCACGGGCCCCTAGGGAAGCCTACAGATTTTGACGGAACCCTACAAGCCCCTCTGGAACCCTACAGAATACTCCAGGACCCGACAGCACTCTACAAGACCCTTAGCAACACAACGGAACCTCACGAAAACCCTATGGGCTCCTACAGAACACTGCAGGTGCCTACGGAACCCTACAGACCCCTACAGAATACTACCAGCCACTACGAAAACCTATGGCGCCTACGGAACTCTACGGAACCTGACAGAAACACCGTGGGCCCCTACAGGCCCTTGCGGGCACTTGCAGAACTCTGCAGGAACCCACGGAACTTTATGGAACCCTACCAGCCCCTACGGAAGCCTAAAGACCCTTGCAGGCAGTGACGGAACGGTACAGGGCCCTACGGAACTTTACCAGCCACTACGGAACTCTACGGGCCCCTACGGAACCCTGCAGAACCCTCCAGAACCTTACAGAATCCCACAGACTCCTACAGACTCCTGCGGGCACTTACACAACCCTACAGGCCCTTACGGAACACCGCCAGCCCCTATGGAAGGAACCCTACGGGCCCCTACAGAACACTACTAGCTCCTGCGGTATTCTACAGGCCTCTAGGGAACCTACGAAGCTCTACGGAACCCTATGGATCCTTACGGAACAGTACGGGCCCCTTCAGACCTCTGCGGGCGCTTATGGAAACCTACAGGACCCTACGGAACTCTACGAGACTCTACAGGCCCCTAGGGAACACTACAGGCCCCTACGGAACCCTACACAACCCTCCGGAAACTTATGGCACCCTACAAGCTCCTACCAACCCCTGCGGGCACTTACACAACCCTACAGGCCCCTACGGAAATCTACGGGACTCCACGGGCCCCTAGGGAACCCTACAGAGTTTGACGGAACCCTACAAGCCCCTCTGGAACCCTACAGAATACTCCAGGACCCGACAGCACTCTACAAGACCCTTAGCAACACAACGGAACCTCACGAAAACCCTATGGGCTCCTACAGAACACTGCAGGTGCCTACGGAACCCTACAGACCCCTACAGAATACTACCAGCCACTACGAAAACCTATGGCGCCTACGGAACTCTACGGAACCTGACAGAAACACCGTGGGCCCCTACAGGCCCTTGCGGGCACTTGCAGAACTCTGCAGGAACCCACGGAACTTTATGGAACCCTACCAGCCCCTACGGAAGCCTAAAGACCCTTGCAGGCAGTGACGGAACGGTACAGGGCCCTACGGAACTTTACCAGCCACTACGGAACTCTACGGGCCCCTACGGAACCCTGCAGAACCCTCCAGAACCTTACAGAATCCCACAGACTCCTACAGACTCCTGCGGGCACTTACACAACCCTACAGGCCCTTACGGAACACTGCCAGCCCCTATGGAAGGAACCCTACGGGCCCCTACAGAACACTACTAGCTCCTGCGGTATTCTACAGGCCTCTAGGGAACCTACGAAGCTCTACGGAACCCTATGGATCCTTACGGAACAGTACGGGCCCCTTCAGACCTCTGCGGGCGCTTATGGAAACCTACAGGACCCTACAGAACTCTACGAGACTCTACAGGCCCCTAGGGAACACTACAGGCCCCTACGGAACCCTACACAACCCTCCGGAAACATATGGCACCCTACAAGCTCCTACCAACCCCTGCGGGCACTTACACAACCCTACAGGCCCCTACGGAAATCTACGGGACTCCACGGGCCCCTAGGGAACCCTACAGAGTTTGACGGAACCCTGCAAGCCCCTCTGGAACCCTACAGAATACTCCAGGACCCGACAGCACTCTACAAGACCCTTAGCAACACAACGGAACCTCACGAAAACCCTATGGGCTCCTACAGAACACTGCAGGTGCCTACGGAACCCTACAGACCCCTACAGAATACTACCAGCCACTACGAAAACCTATGGCCCCTACGGAACTCTACGGAACCTGACAGAAACACTGTGGGCCCCTACAGGCCCTTGCGGGCACTTGCAGAACTCTGCAGGAACCCACGGAACTTTATGGAACCCTACCAGCCCCTACGGAAGCCTAAAGACCCTTGCAGGCAGTGACGGAACGGTACAGGGCCCTATGGAACTTTACCAGCCACTACGGAACTCTACGGGCCCCTACGGAACCCTGCAGAACCCTCCAGAACCTTACAGAATCCCACAGACTCCTACAGACTCCTGCGGGCACTTACACAACCCTACAGGCCCTTACGGAACACTGCCAGCCCCTATGGAAGGAACCCTACGGGCCCCTACAGAACACTACTAGCTCCTGCGGTATTCTACAGGCCTCTAGGGAACCTACGAAGCTCTACGGAACCCTATGGATCCTTACGGAACAGTACGGGCCCCTTCAGACCTCTGCGGGCGCTTATGGAAACCTACAGGACCCTACGGAACTCTACGAGACTCTACAGGCCCCTAGGGAACACCACAGGCCCCTACGGAACCTTACACAACCCTCCGGAAACATATGGCACCCTACAAGCTCCTACCAACCCCTGTGGGCACTTACACAACCCTACAGGCCCCTACGGAAATCTACGGGACTCCACGGGCCCCTAGGGAAGCCTACAGATTTTGACGGAACCCTACAAGCCCCTCTGGAACCCTACAGAATACTCCAGGACCCGACAGCACTCTACAAGACCCTTAGCAACACAACGGAACCTCACGAAAACCCTATGGGCTCCTACAGAACACTGCAGGTGCCTACGGAACCCTACAGACCCCTACAGAATACTACCAGCCACTACGAAAACCTATGGCGCCTACGGAACTCTACGGAACCTGACAGAAACACCGTGGGCCCCTACAGGCCCTTGCGGGCACTTGCAGAACTCTGCAGGAACCCACGGAACTTTATGGAACCCTACCAGCCCCTACGGAAGCCTAAAGACCCTTGCAGGCAGTGACGGAACGGTACAGGGCCCTACGGAACTTTACCAGCCACTACGGAACTCTACGGGCCCCTACGGAACCCTGCAGAACCCTCCAGAACCTTACAGAATCCCACAGACTCCTACAGACTCCTGCGGGCACTTACACAACCCTACAGGCCCTTACGGAACACCGCCAGCCCCTATGGAAGGAACCCTACGGGCCCCTACAGAACACTACTAGCTCCTGCGGTATTCTACAGGCCTCTAGGGAACCTACGAAGCTCTACGGAACCCTATGGATCCTTACGGAACAGTACGGGCCCCTTCAGACCTCTGCGGGCGCTTATGGAAACCTACAGGACCCTACGGAACTGTACGAGACTCTACAGGCCCCAAGGGAACACTACAGGCCCCTACGGAACCCTACACAACCCTCCGGAAACTTATGGCACCCTACAAGCTCCTACCAACCCCTGCGGGCACTTACACAACCCTACAGGCCCCTACGGAAATCTACGGGACTCCACGGGCCCCTAGGGAACCCTACAGAGTTTGACGGAACCCTACAAGCCCCTCTGGAACCCTACAGAATACTCCAGGACCCGACAGCACTCTACAAGACCCTTAGCAACACAACGGAACCTCACGAAAACCCTATGGGCTCCTACAGAACACTGCAGGTGCCTACGGAACCCTACAGACCCCTACAGAATACTACCAGCCACTACGAAAACCTATGGCGCCTACGGAACTCTACGGAACCTGACAGAAACACCGTGGGCCCCTACAGGCCCTTGCGGGCACTTGCAGAACTCTGCAGGAACCCACGGAACTTTATGGAACCCTACCAGCCCCTACGGAAGCCTAAAGACCCTTGCAGGCAGTGACGGAACGGTACAGGGCCCTATGGAACTTTACCAGCCACTACGGAACTCTACGGGCCCCTACGGAACCCTGCAGAACCCTCCAGAACCTTACAGAATCCCACAGACTCCTACAGACTCCTGCGGGCACTTACACAACCCTACAGGCCCTTACGGAACACTGCCAGCCCCTATGGAAGGAACCCTACGGGCCCCTACAGAACACTACTAGCTCCTGCGGTATTCTAC
The DNA here is from genome assembly GCF_964106895.1 of Numenius arquata. Lineage (NCBI taxonomy): Eukaryota > Metazoa > Chordata > Aves > Charadriiformes > Scolopacidae > Numenius > Numenius arquata. Next base: position 36,334 of record NW_027415015.1, read on the forward strand.
AGGCCTCTAGGGAACCTACGAAGCTCTACGGAACCCTATGGATCCTTACGGAACAGTACGGGCCCCTTCAGACCTCTGCGGGCGCTTATGGAAACCTACAGGACCCTACGGAACTCTACGAGACTCTACAGGCCCCTAGGGAACACCACAGGCCCCTACGGAACCTTACACAACCCTCCGGAAACATATGGCACCCTACAAGCTCCTACCAACCCCTGTGGGCACTTACACAACCCTACAGGCCCCTACGGAAATCTACGGGACTCCACGGGCCCCTAGGGAAGCCTACAGATTTTGACGGAACCCTACAAGCCCCTCTGGAACCCTACAGAATACTCCAGGACCCGACAGCACTCTACAAGACCCTTAGCAACACAACGGAACCTCACGAAAACCCTATGGGCTCCTACAGAACACTGCAGGTGCCTACGGAACCCTACAGACCCCTACAGAATACTACCAGCCACTACGAAAACCTATGGCGCCTACGGAACTCTACAGAACCTGACAGAAACACCGTGGGCCCCTACAGGCCCTTGCGGGCACTTGCAGAACTCTGCAGGAACCCACGGAACTTTATGGAACCCTACCAGCCCCTACGGAAGCCTAAAGACCCTTGCAGGCAGTGACGGAACGGTACAGGGCCCTACGGAACTTTACCAGCCACTACGGAACTCTACGGGCCCCTACGGAACCCTGCAGAACCCTCCAGAACCTTACAGAATCCCACAGACTCCTACAGACTCCTGCGGGCACTTACACAAACCTACAGGCCCTTACGGAACACCGCCAGCCCCTATGGAAGGAACCCTACGGGCCCCTACAGAACAGTACTAGCTCCTGCGGTATTCTACAGGCCTCTAGGGAACCTACGAAGCTCTACGGAACCCTATGGATCCTTACGGAACAGTACGGGCCCCTTCAGACCTCTGCGGGCGCTTATGGAAACCTACAGGACCCTACGGAACTCTACGAGACTCTACAGGCCCCTAGGGAACACCACAGGCCCCTACGGAACCCTACACAACCCTCCGGAAACATATGGCACCCTACAAGCTCCTACCAACCCCTGCGGGCACTTACACAACCCTACAGGCCCCTACGGAAATCTACGGGACTCCACGGGCCCCTAGGGAACCCTACAGAGTTTGACGGAACCCTACAAGCCCCTCTGGAACCCTACAGAATACTCCAGGACCCGACAGCACTCTACAAGACCCTTAGCAACACAACGGAACCTCACGAAAACCCTATGGGCTCCTACAGAACACTGCAGGTGCCTACGGAACCCTACAGACCCCTACAGAATACTACCAGCCACTACGAAAACCTATGGCGCCTACGGAACTCTACGGAACCTGACAGAAACACCGTGGGCCCCTACAGGCCCTTGCGGGCACTTGCAGAACTCTGCAGGAACCCACGGAACTTTATGGAACCCTACCAGCCCCTACGGAAGCCTAAAGACCCTTGCAGGCAGTGACGGAACGGTACAGGGCCCTACGGAACTTTACCAGCCACTACGGAACTCTACGGGCCCCTACGGAACCCTGCAGAACCCTCCAGAACCTTACACAATCCCACAGACTCCTACAGACTCCTGCGGGCACTTACTCAACCCTAGAGGCCCTTACGGAACACTGCCAGCCCCTATGGAAGGAACCCTACGGGCCCCTACAGAACACTACTAGCTCCTGCGGTATTCTACAGGCCTCTAGGGAACCTACGAAGCTCTACGGAACCCTATGGATCCTTACGGAACAGTACGGGCCCCTTCAGACCTCTGCGGGCGCTTATGGAAACCTACAGGACCCTACGGAACTCTACGAGACTCTACAGGCCCCTAGGGAACACTACAGGCCCCTACGGAACCCTACACAACCCTCCGGAAACTTATGGCACCCTACAAGCTCCTACCAACCCCTGCGGGCACTTACACAACCCTACAGGCCCCTACGGAAATCTACGGGACTCCACGGGCCCCTAGGGAAGCCTACAGAGTTTGACGGAACCCTACAAGCCCCTCTGGAACCCTACAGAATACTCCAGGACCCGACAGCACTCTACAAGACCCTTAGCAACACAACGGAACCTCACGAAAACCCTATGGGCTCCTACAGAACACTGCAGGTGCCTACGGAACCCTACAGACCCCTACAGAATACTACCAGCCACTACGAAAACCTATGGCGCCTACGGAACTCTACGGAACCTGACAGAAACACCGTGGGCCCCTACAGGCCCTTGCGGGCACTTGCAGAACTCTGCAGGAACCCACGGAACTTTATGGAACCCTACCAGCCCCTACGGAAGCCTAAAGACCCTTGCAGGCAGTGACGGAACGGTACAGGGCCCTACGGAACTTTACCAGCCACTACGGAACTCTACGGGCCCCTACGGAACCCTGCAGAACCCTCCAGAACCTTACAGAATCCCACAGACTCCTACAGACTCCTGCGGGCACTTACACAACCCTACAGGCCCTTACGGAACACCGCCAGCCCCTATGGAAGGAACCCTACGGGCCCCTACAGAACACTACTAGCTCCTGCGGTATTCTACAGGCCTCTAGGGAACCTACGAAGCTCTACGGAACCCTATGGATCCTTACGGAACAGTACGGGCCCCTTCAGACCTCTGCGGGCGCTTATGGAAACCTACAGGACCCTACGGAACTGTACGAGACTCTACAGGCCCCTAGGGAACACTACAGGCCCCTACGGAACCCTACACAACCCTCCGGAAACTTATGGCACCCTACAAGCTCCTACCAACCCCTGCGGGCACTTACACAACCCTACAGGCCCCTACGGAAATCTACGGGACTCCACGGGCCCCTAGGGAACCCTACAGAGTTTGACGGAACCCTGCAAGCCCCTCTGGAACCCTACAGAATACTCCAGGACCCGACAGCACTCTACAAGACCCTTAGCAACACAACGGAACCTCACGAAAACCCTATGGGCTCCTACAGAACACTGCAGGTGCCTACGGAACCCTACAGACCCCTACAGAATACTACCAGCCACTACGAAAACCTATGGCCCCTACGGAACTCTACGGAACCTGACAGAAACACCGTGGGCCCCTACAGGCCCTTGCGGGCACTTGCAAAACTCTGCAGGAACCCACGGAACTTTATGGAACCCTACCAGCCCCTACGGAAGCCTAAAGACCCTTGCAGGCAGTGACGGAACGGTACAGGGCCCTACGGAACTTTACCAGCCACTACGGAACTCTACGGGCCCCTACGGAACCCTGCAGAACCCTCCAGAACCTTACAGAATCCCACAGACTCCTACAGACTCCTGCGGGCACTTACACAACCCTACAGGCCCTTACGGAACACTGCCAGCCCCTATGGAAGGAACCCTACGGGCCCCTACAGAACACTACTAGCTCCTGCGGTATTCTACAGGCCTCTAGGGAACCTACGAAGCTCTACGGAACCCTATGGATCCTTACGGAACAGTACGGGCCCCTTCAGACCTCTGCGGGCGCTTATGGAAACCTACAGGACCCTACGGAACTCTACGAGACTCTACAGGCCCCTAGGGAACACCACAGGCCCCTACGGAACCTTACACAACCCTCCGGAAACATATGGCACCCTACAAGCTCCTACCAACCCCTGCGGGCACTTACACAACCCTACAGGCCCCTACGGAAATCTACGGGACTCCACGGGCCCCTAGGGAAGCCTACAGATTTTGACGGAACCCTACAAGCCCCTCTGGAACCCTACAGAATACTCCAGGACCCGACAGCACTCTACAAGACCCTTAGCAACACAACGGAACCTCACGAAAACCCTATGGGCTCCTACAGAACACTGCAGGTGCCTACGGAACCCTACAGACCCCTACAGAATACTACCAGCCACTACGAAAACCTATGGCGCCTACGGAACTCTACGGAACCTGACAGAAACACCGTGGGCCCCTACAGGCCCTTGCGGGCACTTGCAGAACTCTGCAGGAACCCACGGAACTTTATGGAACCCTACCAGCCCCTACGGAAGCCTAAAGACCCTTGCAGGCAGTGACGGAACGGTACAGGGCCCTACGGAACTTTACCAGCCACTACGGAACTCTACGGGCCCCTACGGAACCCTGCAGAACCCTCCAGAACCTTACAGAATCCCACAGACTCCTACAGACTCCTGCGGGCACTTACACAACCCTACAGGCCCTTACGGAACACCGCCAGCCCCTATGGAAGGAACCCTACGGGCCCCTACAGAACACTACTAGCTCCTGCGGTATTCTACAGGCCTCTAGGGAACCTACGAAGCTCTACGGAACCCTATGGATCCTTACGGAACAGTACGGGCCCCTTCAGACCTCTGCGGGCGCTTATGGAAACCTACAGGACCCTACGGAACTGTACGAGACTCTACAGGCCCCAAGGGAACACTACAGGCCCCTACGGAACCCTACACAACCCTCCGGAAACTTATGGCACCCTACAAGCTCCTACCAACCCCTGCGGGCACTTACACAACCCTACAGGCCCCTACGGAAATCTACGGGACTCCACGGGCCCCTAGGGAAGCCTACAGAGTTTGACGGAACCCTGCAAGCCCCTCTGGAACCCTACAGAATACTCCAGGACCCGACAGCACTCTACAAGACCCTTAGCAACACAACGGAACCTCACGAAAACCCTATGGGCTCCTACAGAACACTGCAGGTGCCTACGGAACCCTACAGACCCCTACAGAATACTACCAGCCACTACGAAAACCTATGGCGCCTACGGAACTCTACGGAACCTGACAGAAACACCGTGGGCCCCTACAGGCCCTTGCGGGCACTTGCAGAACTCTGCAGGAACCCACGGAACTTTATGGAACCCTACCAGCCCCTACGGAAGCCTAAAGACCCTTGCAGGCAGTGACGGAACGGTACAGGGCCCTACGGAACTTTACCAGCCACTACGGAACTCTACGGGCCCCTACGGAACCCTGCAGAACCCTCCAGAACCTTACAGAATCCCACAGACTCCTACAGACTCCTGCGGGCACTTACACAACCCTACAGGCCCTTACGGAACACTGCCAGCCCCTATGGAAGGAACCCTACGGGCCCCTACAGAACACTACTAGCTCCTGCGGTATTCTACAGGCCTCTAGGGAACCTACGAAGCTCTACGGAACCCTATGGATCCTTACGGAACAGTACGGGCCCCTTCAGACCTCTGCGGGCGCTTATGGAAACCTACAGGACCCTACGGAACTCTACGAGACTCTACAGGCCCCTAGGGAACACCACAGGCCCCTACGGAACCTTACACAACCCTCCGGAAACATATGGCACCCTACAAGCTCCTACCAACCCCTGCGGGCACTTACACAACCCTACAGGCCCCTACGGAAATCTACGGGACTCTATGGGCCCCTAGGGAAGCCTACAGATTTTGACGGAACCCTACAAGCCCCTCTGGAACCCTACAGAATACTCCAGGACCCGACAGCACTCTACAAGACCCTTAGCAACACAACGGAACCTCACGAAAACCCTATGGGCTCCTACAGAACACTGCAGGTGCCTACGGAACCCTACAGACCCCTACAGAATACTACCAGCCACTACGAAAACCTATGGCGCCTACGGAACTCTACGGAACCTGACAGAAACACCGTGGGCCCCTACAGGCCCTTGCGGGCACTTGCAGAACTCTGCAGGAACCCACGGAACTTTATGGAACCCTACCAGCCCCTACGGAAGCCTAAAGACCCTTGCAGGCAGTGACAGAACGGTACAGGGCCCTACGGAACTTTACCAGCCACTACGGAACTCTACGGGCCCCTACGGAACCCTGCAGAACCCTCCAGAACCTTACACAATCCCACAGACTCCTACAGACTCCTGCGGGCACTTACACAACCCTACAGGCCCTTACGGAACACCGCCAGCCCCTATGGAAGGAACCCTACGGGCCCCTACAGAACACTACTAGCTCCTGCGGTATTCTACAGGCCTCTAGGGAACCTACGAAGCTCTACGGAACCCTATGGATCCTTACGGAACAGTACGGGCCCCTTCAGACCTCTGCGGGCGCTTATGGAAACCTACAGGACCCTACGGAACTGTACGAGACTCTACAGGCCCCAAGGGAACACTACAGGCCCCTACGGAACCCTACACAACCCTCCGGAAACTTATGGCACCCTACAAGCTCCTACCAACCCCTGCGGGCACTTACACAACCCTACAGGCCCCTACGGAAATCTACGGGACTCCACGGGCCCCTAGGGAACCCTACAGAGTTTGACGGAACCCTGCAAGCCCCTCTGGAACCCTACAGAATACTCCAGGACCCGACAGCACTCTACAAGACCCTTAGCAACACAACGGAACCTCACTAAAACCCTATGGGCTCCTACAGAACACTGCAGGTGCCTACGGAACCCTACAGACCCCTACAGAATACTACCAGCCACTACGAAAACCTATGGCGCCTACGGAACTCTACGGAACCTGACAGAAACACCGTGGGCCCCTACAGGCCCTTGCGGGCACTTGCAGAACTCTGCAGGAACCCACGGAACTTTATGGAACCCTACCAGCCCCTACGGAAGCCTAAAGACCCTTGCAGGCAGTGACGGAACGGTACAGGGCCCTACGGAACTTTACCAGCCACTACGGAACTCTACGGGCCCCTACGGAACCCTGCAGAACCCTCCAGAACCTTACAGAATCCCACAGACTCCTACAGACTCCTGCGGGCACTTACACAACCCTACAGGCCCTTACGGAACACTGCCAGCCCCTATGGAAGGAACCCTACGGGCCCCTACAGAACACTACTAGCTCCTGCGGTATTCTACAGGCCTCTAGGGAACCTACGAAGCTCTACGGAACCCTATGGATCCTTACGGAACAGTACGGGCCCCTTCAGACCTCTGCGGGCGCTTATGGAAACCTACAGGACCCTACGGAACTCTACGAGACTCTACAGGCCCCTAGGGAACACCACAGGCCCCTACGGAACCTTACACAACCCTCCGGAAACATATGGCACCCTACAAGCTCCTACCAACCCCTGCGGGCACTTACACAACCCTACAGGCCCCTACGGAAATCTACGGGACTCTATGGGCCCCTAGGGAAGCCTACAGATTTTGACGGAACCCTACAAGCCCCTCTGGAACCCTACAGAATACTCCAGGACCCGACAGCACTCTACAAGACCCTTAGCAACACAACGGAACCTCACGAAAACCCTATGGGCTCCTACAGAACACTGCAGGTGCCTACGGAACCCTACAGACCCCTACAGAATACTACCAGCCACTACGAAAACCTATGGCGCCTACGGAACTCTACGGAACCTGACAGAAACACCGTGGGCCCCTACAGGCCCTTGCGGGCACTTGCAGAACTCTGCAGGAACCCACGGAACTTTATGGAACCCTACCAGCACCTACGGAAGCCTAAAGACCCTTGCAGGCAGTGAGGGAACGGTACAGGGCCCTACGGAACTTTACCAGCCACTACGGAACTCTACGGGCCCCTACGGAACCCTGCAGAACCCTCCAGAACCTTACAGAATCCCACAGACTCCTACAGACTCCTGCGGGCACTTACACAACCCTACAGGCCCTTACGGAACACTGCCAGCCCCTATGGAAGGAACCCTACAGGCCCCTACAGAACACTACTAGCTCCTGCGGTATTCTACAGGCCTCTAGGGAACCTACGAAGCTCTACGGAACCCTATGGATCCTTACGGAACAGTACGGGCCCCTTCAGACCTCTGCGGGCGCTTATGGAAACCTACAGGACCCTACGGAACTGTACGAGACTCTACAGGCCCCAAGGGAACACTACAGGCCCCTACGGAACCCTACACAACCCTCCGGAAACTTATGGCACCCTACAAGCTCCTACCAACCCCTGCGGGCACTTATACAACCCTACAGGCCCCTACGGAAATCTACGGGACTCCACGGGCCCCTAGGGAACCCTACAGAGTTTGACGGAACCCTGCAAGCCCCTCTGGAACCCTACAGAATACTCCAGGACCCGACAGCACTCTACAAGACCCTTAGCAACACAACGGAACCTCACTAAAACCCTATGGGCTCCTACAGAACACTGCAGGTGCCTACGGAACCCTACAGACCCCTACAGAATACTACCAGCCACTACGAAAACCTATGGCCCCTACGGAACTCTACGGAACCTGACAGAAACACCGTGGGCCCCTACAGGCCCTTGCGGGCACTTGCAGAACTCTGCAGGAACCCACGGAACTTTATGGAACCCTACCAGCCCCTACGGAAGCCTAAAGACCCTTGCAGGCAGTGACGGAACGGTACAGGGCCCTACGGAACTTTACCAGCCACTACGGAACTCTACGGGCCCCTACGGAACCCTGCAGAACCCTCCAGAACCTTACAGAATCCCACAGACTCCTACAGACTCCTGCGGGCACTTACACAACCCTACAGGCCCTTACGGAACACTGCCAGCCCCTATGGAAGGAACCCTACGGGCCCCTACAGAACACTACTAGCTCCTGCGGTATTCTACAGGCCTCTAGGGAACCTACGAAGCTCTACGGAACCCTATGGATCCTTACGGAACAGTACGGGCCCCTTCAGACCTCTGCGGGCGCTTATGGAAACCTACAGGACCCTACGGAACTCTACGAGACTCTACAGGCCCCTAGGGAACACTACAGGCCCCTACGGAACACTACACAACCCTCCGGAAACATATGGCACCCTACAAGCTCCTACCAACCCCTGCGGGCACTTACACAACCCTACAGGCCCCTACGGAAATCTACGGGACTCCACGGGACCCTAGGGAAGCCTACAGATTTTGACGGAACCCTACAAGCCCCTCTGGAACCCTACAGAATACTCCAGGACCCGACAGCACTCTACAAGACCCTTAGCAACACAACGGAACCTCACGAAAACCCTATGGGCTCCTACAGAACACTGCAGGTGCCTACGGAACCCTACAGACCCCTACAGAATACTACCAGCCACTACGAAAACCTATGGCGCCTACGGAACTCTACGGAACCTGACAGAAACACCGTGGGCCCCTACAGGCCCTTGCGGGCACTTGCAGAACTCTGCAGGAACCCACGGAACTTTATGGAACCCTACCAGCCCCTACGGAAGCCTAAAGACCCTTGCAGGCAGTGACGGAACGGTACAGGGCCCTACGGAACTTTACCAGCCACTACGGAACTCTACGGGCCCCTACGGAACCCTGCAGAACCCTCCAGAACCTTACAGAATCCCACAGACTCCTACAGACTCCTGCGGGCACTTACACAACCCTACAGGCCCTTACGGAACACCGCCAGCCCCTATGGAAGGAACCCTACGGGCCCCTACAGAACACTACTAGCTCCTGCGGTATTCTACAGGCCTCTAGGGAACCTACGAAGCTCTACGGAACCCTATGGATCCTTACGGAACAGTACGGGCCCCTTCAGACCTCTGCGGGCGCTTATGGAAACCTACAGGACCCTACGGAACTGTACGAGACTCTACAGGCCCCAAGGGAACACTACAGGCCCCTACGGAACCCTACACAACCCTCCGGAAACTTATGGCACCCTACAAGCTCCTACCAACCCCTGCGGGCACTTACACAACCCTACAGGCCCCTACGGAAATCTACGGGACTCCACGGGCCCCTAGGGAAGCCTACAGAGTTTGACGGAACCCTGCAAGCCCCTCTGGAACCCTACAGAATACTCCAGGACCCGACAGCACTCTACAAGACCCTTAGCAACACAACGGAACCTCACTAAAACCCTATGGGCTCCTACAGAACACTGCAGGTGCCTACGGAACCCTACAGACCCCTACAGAATACTACCAGCCACTACGAAAACCTATGGCCCCTACGGAACTCTACGGAACCTGACAGAAACACCGTGGGCCCCTACAGGCCCTTGCGGGCACTTGCAGAACTCTGCAGGAACCCACGGAACTTTATGGAACCCTACCAGCCCCTACGGAAGCCTAAAGACCCTTGCAGGCAGTGACGGAACGGTACAGGGCCCTACGGAACTTTACCAGCCACTACGGAACTCTACGGGCCCCTACGGAACCCTGCAGAACCCTCCAGAACCTTACACAATCCCACAGACTCCTACAGACTCCTGCGGGCACTTACACAACCCAACAGGCCCTTACGGAACACTGCCAGCCCCTATGGAAGGAACCCTACGGGCCCCTACAGAACACTACTAGCTCCTGCGGTATTCTACAGGCCTCTAGGGAACCTACGAAGCTCTACGGAACCCTATGGATCCTTACGGAACAGTACGGGCCCCTTCAGACCTCTGCGGGCGCTTATGGAAACCTACAGGACCCTACGGAACTCTACGAGACTCTACAGGCCCCTAGGGAACACTACAGGCCCCTACGGAACCCTACACAACCCTCCGGAAACATATGGCACCCTACAAGCTCCTACCAACCCCTGCGGGCACTTACACAACCCTACAGGCCCCTACGGAAATCTACGGGACTCCACGGGACCCTAGGGAAGCCTACAGATTTTGACGGAACCCTACAAGCCCCTCTGGAACCCTACAGAATACTCCAGGACCCGACAGCACTCTACAAGACCCTTAGCAACACAACGGAACCTCACGAAAACCCTATGGGCTCCTACAGAACACTGCAGGTGCCTACGGAACCCTACAGACCCCTACAGAATACTACCAGCCACTACGAAAACCTATGGCGCCTACGGAACTCTACGGAACCTGACAGAAACACCGTGGGCCCCTACAGGCCCTTGCGGGCACTTGCAGAACTCTGCAGGAACCCACGGAACTTTATGGAACCCTACCAGCACCTACGGAAGCCTAAAGACCCTTGCAGGCAGTGACGGAACGGTACAGGGCCCTACGGAACTTTACCAGCCACTACGGAACTCTACGGGCCCCTACGGAACCCTGCAGAACCCTCCAGAACCTTACAGAATCCCACAGACTCCTACAGACTCCTGCGGGCACTTACACAACCCTACAGGCCCTTACGGAACACCGCCAGCCCCTATGGAAGGAACCCTACGGGCCCCTACAGAACACTACTAGCTCCTGCGGTATTCTACAGGCCTCTAGGGAACCTACGAAGCTCTACGGAACCCTATGGATCCTTACGGAACAGTACGGGCCCCTTCAGACCTCTGCGGGCGCTTATGGAAACCTACAGGACCCTACGGAACTCTACGAGACTCTACAGGCCCCTAGGGAACACTACAGGCCCCTACGGAACCCTACACAACCCTCCGGAAACTTATGGCACCCTACAAGCTCCTACCAACCCCTGCGGGCACTTACACAACCCTACAGGCCCCTACGGAAATCTACGGGACTCCACGGGCCCCTAGGGAACCCTACAGATTTTGACGGAACCCTACAAGCCCCTCTGGAACCCTACAGAATACTCCAGGACCCGACAGCACTCTACAAGACCCTTAGCAACACAACGGAACCTCACGAAAACCCTATGGGCTCCTACAGAACACTGCAGGTGCCTACGGAACCCTACAGACCCCTACAGAATACTACCAGCCACTACGAAAACCTATGGCGCCTACGGAACTCTACGGAACCTGACAGAAACACCGTGGGCCCCTACAGGCCCTTGCGGGCACTTGCAGAACTCTGCAGGAACCCACGGAACTTTATGGAACCCTACCAGCCCCTACGGAAGCCTAAAGACCCTTGCAGGCAGTTACGGAACGGTACAGGGCCCTACGGAACTTTACCAGCCACTACGGAACTCTACGGGCCCCTACGGAACCCTGCAGAACCCTCCAGAACCTTACAGAATCCCACAGACTCCTACAGACTCCTGCGGGCACTTACACAACCCTACAGGCCCTTACGGAACACTGCCAGCCCCTATGGAAGGAACCCTACGGGCCCCTACAGAACACTACTAGCTCCTGCGGTATTCTACAGGCCTCTAGGGAACCTACGAAGCTCTACGGAACCCTATGGATCCTTACGGAACAGTACGGGCCCCTTCAGACCTCTGCGGGCGCTTATGGAAACCTACAGGACCCTACGGAACTCTACGAGACTCTACAGGCCCCTAGGGAACACTACAGGCCTCTACGGAACCCTACACAACCCTCCGGAAACTTATGGCACCCTACAAGCTCCTACCAACCCCTGCGGGCACTTACACAACCCTACAGGCCCCTACGGAAATCTACGGGACTCCACGGGCCCCTAGGGAACCCTACAGAGTTTGACGGAACCCTGCAAGCCCCTCTGGAACCCTACAGAATACTCCAGGACCCGACAGCACTCTACAAGACCCTTAGCAACACAACGGAACCTCACGAAAACCCTATGGGCTCCTACAGAACACTGCAGGTGCCTACGGAACCCTACAGACCCCTACAGAATACTACCAGCCACTACGAAAACCTATGGCCCCTACGGAACTCTACGGAACCTGACAGAAACACTGTGGGCCCCTACAGGCCCTTGCGGGCACTTGCAAAACTCTGCAGGAACCCACGGAACTTTATGGAACCCTACCAGCCCCTACGGAAGCCTAAAGACCCTTGCAGGCAGTGACGGAACGGTACAGGGCCCTACGGAACTTTACCAGCCACTACGGAACTCTACGGGCCCCTACGGAACCCTGCAGAACCCTCCAGAACCTTACAGAATCCCACAGACTCCTACAGACTCCTGCGGGCACTTACACAACCCTACAGGCCCTTACGGAACACTGCCAGCCCCTATGGAAGGAACCCTACGGGCCCCTACAGAACACTACTAGCTCCTGCGGTATTCTACAGGCCTCTAGGGAACCTACGAAGCTCTACGGAACCCTATGGATCCTTACGGAACAGTACGGGCCCCTTCAGACCTCTGCGGGCGCTTATGGAAACCTACAGGACCCTACGGAACTCTACGAGACTCTACAGGCCCCTAGGGAACACCACAGGCCCCTACGGAACCTTACACAACCCTCCGGAAACATATGGCACCCTACAAGCTCCTACCAACCCCTGTGGGCACTTACACAACCCTACAGGCCCCTACGGAAATCTACGGGACTCCACGGGCCCCTAGGGAACCCTACAGATTTTGACGGAACCCTACAAGCCCCTCTGGAACCCTACAGAATACTCCAGGACCCGACAGCACTCTACAAGACCCTTAGCAACACAACGGAACCTCACGAAAACCCTATGGGCTCCTACAGAACACTGCAGGTGCCTACGGAACCCTACAGACCCCTACAGAATACTACCAGCCACTACGAAAACCTATGGCGCCTACGGAACTCTACGGAACCTGACAGAAACACCGTGGGCCCCTACAGGCCCTTGCGGGCACTTGCAGAACTCTGCAGGAACCCACGGAACTTTATGGAACCCTACCAGCCCCTACGGAAGCCTAAAGACCCTTGCAGGCAGTGACGGAACGGTACAGGGCCCTACGGAACTTTACCAGCCACTACGGAACTCTACGGGCCCCTACGGAACCCTGCAGAACCCTCCAGAACCTTACAGAATCCCACAGACTCCTACAGACTCCTGCGGGCACTTACACAACCCTACAGGCCCTTACGGAACACCGCCAGCCCCTATGGAAGGAACCCTACGGGCCCCTACAGAACACTACTAGCTCCTGCGGTATTCTACAGGCCTCTAGGGAACCTACGAAGCTCTACGGAACCCTATGGATCCTTACGGAACAGTACGGGCCCCTTCAGACCTCTGCGGGCGCTTATGGAAACCTACAGGACCCTACGGAACTCTACGAGACTCTACAGGCCCCTAGGGAACACTACAGGCCCCTACGGAACCCTACACAACCCTCCGGAAACTTATGGCACCCTACAAGCTCCTACCAACCCCTGCGGGCACTTACACAACCCTACAGGCCCCTACGGAAATCTACGGGACTCCACGGGCCCCTAGGGAAGCCTACAGAGTTTGACGGAACCCTGCAAGCCCCTCTGGAACCCTACAGAATACTCCAGGACCCGACAGCACTCTACAAGACCCTTAGCAACACAACGGAACCTCACTAAAACCCTATGGGCTCCTACAGAACACTGCAGGTGCCTACGGAACCCTACAGACCCCTACAGAATACTACCAGCCACTACGAAAACCTATGGCCCCTACGGAACTCTACGGAACCTGACAGAAACACCGTGGGCCCCTACAGGCCCTTGCGGGCACTTGCAGAACTCTGCAGGAACCCACGGAACTTTATGGAACCCTACCAGCCCCTACGGAAGCCTAAAGACCCTTGCAGGCAGTGACGGAACGGTACAGGGCCCTACGGAACTTTACCAGCCACTACGGAACTCTACGGGCCCCTACGGAACCCTGCAGAACCCTCCAGAACCTTACACAATCCCACAGACTCCTACAGACTCCTGCGGGCACTTACACAACCCAACAGGCCCTTACGGAACACTGCCAGCCCCTATGGAAGGAACCCTACGGGCCCCTACAGAACACTACTAGCTCCTGCGGTATTCTACAGGCCTCTAGGGAACCTACGAAGCTCTACGGAACCCTATGGATCCTTACGGAACAGTACGGGCCCCTTCAGACCTCTGCGGGCGCTTATGGAAACCTACAGGACCCTACGGAACTCTACGAGACTCTACAGGCCCCTAGGGAACACCACAGGCCCCTACGGAACCCTACACAACCCTCCGGAAACATATGGCACCCTACAAGCTCCTACCAACCCCTGCGGGCACTTACACAACCCTACAGGCCCCTACGGAAATCTACGGGACTCCACGGGCCCCTAGGGAAGCCTACAGATTTTGACGGAACCCTACAAGCCCCTCTGGAACCCTACAGAATACTCCAGGACCCGACAGCACTCTACAAGACCCTTAGCAACACAACGGAACCTCACGAAAACCCTATGGGCTCCTACAGAACACTGCAGGTGCCTACGGAACCCTACAGACCCCTACAGAATACTACCAGCCACTACGAAAACCTATGGCCCCTACGGAACTCTACGGAACCTGACAGAAACACCGTGGGCCCCTACAGGCCCTTGCGGGCACTTACAGAACTCTGCAGGAACCCACGGAACTTTATGGAACCCTACCAGCCCCTACGGAAGCCTAAAGACCCTTGCAGGCAGTGACGGAACGGTACAGGGCCCTACGGAACTTTACCAGCCACTACGGAACTCTACGGGCCCCTACGGAACCCTGCAGAACCCTCCAGAACCTTACACAATCCCACAGACTCCTACAGACTCCTGCGGGCACTTACACAACCCAACAGGCCCTTACGGAACACTGCCAGCCCCTACGGAAGGAACCCTACGGGCCCCTACAGAACACTACTAGCTCCTGCGGTATTCTACAGGCCTCTAGGGAACCTACGAAGCTCTACGGAACCCTATGGATCCTTACGGAACAGTACGGGCCCCTTCAGACCTCTGCGGGCGCTTATGGAAACCTACAGGACCCTACGGAACTCTACGAGACTCTACAGGCCCCTAGGGAACACCACAGGCCCCTACGGAACCCTACACAACCCTCCGGAAACATATGGCACCCTACAAGCTCCTACCAACCCCTGCGGGCACTTACACAACCCTACAGGCCCCTACGGAAATCTACGGGACTCCACGGGCCCCTAGGGAACCCTACAGAGTTTGACGGAACCCTACAAGCCCCTCTGGAACCCTACAGAATACTCCAGGACCCGACAGCACTCTACAAGACCCTTAGCAACACAACGGAACCTCACGAAAACCCTATGGGCTCCTACAGAACACTGCAGGTGCCTACGGAACCCTACAGACCCCTACAGAATACTACCAGCCACTACGAAAACCTATGGCCCCTACGGAACTCTACGGAACCTGACAGAAACACCGTGGGCCCCTACAGGCCCTTGCGGGCACTTGCAGAACTCTGCAGGAACCCACGGAACTTTATGGAACCCTACCAGCCCCTACGGAAGCCTAAAGACCCTTGCAGGCAGTGACGGAACGGTACAGGGCCCTACGGAACTTTACCAGCCACTACGGAACTCTACGGGCCCCTACGGAACCCTGCAGAACCCTCCAGAACCTTACACAATCCCACAGACTCCTACAGACTCCTGCGGGCACTTACACAACCCAACAGGCCCTTACGGAACACTGCCAGCCCCTATGGAAGGAACCCTACGGGCCCCTACAGAACACTACTAGCTCCTGCGGTATTCTACAGGCCTCTAGGGAACCTACGAAGCTCTACGGAACCCTATGGATCCTTACGGAACAGTACGGGCCCCTTCAGACCTCTGCGGGCGCTTATGGAAACCTACAGGACCCTACGGAACTCTACGAGACTCTACAGGCCCCTAGGGAACACCACAGGCCCCTACGGAACCCTACACAACCCTCCGGAAACATATGGCACCCTACAAGCTCCTACCAACCCCTGCGGGCACTTACACAACCCTACAGGCCCCTACGGAAATCTACGGGACTCTATGGGCCCCTAGGGAAGCCTACAGATTTTGACGGAACCCTACAAGCCCCTCTGGAACCCTACAGAATACTCCAGGACCCGACAGCACTCTACAAGACCCTTAGCAACACAACGGAACCTCACGAAAACCCTATGGGCTCCTACAGAACACTGCAGGTGCCTACGGAACCCTACAGACCCCTACAGAATACTACCAGCCACTACGAAAACCTATGGCGCCTACGGAACTCTACGGAACCTGACAGAAACACCGTGGGCCCCTACAGGCCCTTGCGGGCACTTGCAGAACTCTGCAGGAACCCACGGAACTTTATGGAACCCTACCAGCCCCTACGGAAGCCTAAAGACCCTTGCAGGCAGTTACGGAACGGTACAGGGCCCTACGGAACTTTACCAGCCACTACGGAACTCTACGGGCCCCTACGGAACCCTGCAGAACCCTCCAGAACCTTACAGAATCCCACAGACTCCTACAGACTCCTGCGGGCACTTACACAACCCTACAGGCCCTTACGGAACACCGCCAGCCCCTATGGAAGGAACCCTACGGGCCCCTACAGAACACTACTAGCTCCTGCGGTATTCTACAGGCCTCTAGGGAACCTACGAAGCTCTACGGAACCCTATGGATCCTTACGGAACAGTACGGGCCCCTTCAGACCTCTGCGGGCGCTTATGGAAACCTACAGGACCCTACGGAACTCTACGAGACTCTACAGGCCCCAAGGGAACACTACAGGCCCCTACGGAACCCTACACAACCCTCCGGAAACTTATGGCACCCTACAAGCTCCTACCAACCCCTGCGGGCACTTACACAACCCTACAGGCCCCTACGGAAATCTACGGGACTCCACGGGCCCCTAGGGAACCCTACAGAGTTTGACGGAACCCTACAAGCCCCTCTGGAACCCTACAGAATACTCCAGGACCCGACAGCACTCTACAAGACCCTTAGCAACACAACGGAACCTCACGAAAACCCTATGGGCTCCTACAGAACACTGCAGGTGCCTACGGAACCCTACAGACCCCTACAGAATACTACCAGCCACTACGAAAACCTATGGCGCCTACGGAACTCTACGGAACCTGACAGAAACACCGTGGGCCCCTACAGGCCCTTGCGGGCACTTGCAGAACTCTGCAGGAACCCACGGAACTTTATGGAACCCTACCAGCCCCTACGGAAGCCTAAAGACCCTTGCAGGCAGTGAGGGAACGGTACAGGGCCCTACGGAACTTTACCAGCCACTACGGAACTCTACGGGCCCCTACGGAACCCTGCAGAACCCTCCAGAACCTTACAGAATCCCACAGACTCCTACAGACTCCTGCGGGCACTTACACAACCCTACAGGCCCTTACGGAACACTGCCAGCCCCTATGGAAGGAACCCTACGGGCCCCTACAGAACACTACTAGCTCCTGCGGTATTCTACAGGCCTCTAGGGAACCTACGAAGCTCTACGGAACCCTATGGATCCTTACGGAACAGTACGGGCCCCTTCAGACCTCTGCGGGCGCTTATGGAAACCTACAGGACCCTACGGAACTCTACGAGACTCTACAGGCCCCTAGGGAACACTACAGGCCTCTACGGAACCCTACACAACCCTCCGGAAACTTATGGCACCCTACAAGCTCCTACCAACCCCTGCGGGCACTTACACAACCCTACAGGCCCCTACGGAAATCTACGGGACTCCACGGGCCCCTAGGGAACCCTACAGAGTTTGACGGAACCCTGCAAGCCCCTCTGGAACCCTACAGAATACTCCAGGACCCGACAGCACTCTACAAGACCCTTAGCAACACAACGGAACCTCACGAAAACCCTATGGGCTCCTACAGAACACTGCAGGTGCCTACGGAACCCTACAGACCCCTACAGAATACTACCAGCCACTACGAAAACCTATGGCCCCTACGGAACTCTACGGAACCTGACAGAAACACTGTGGGCCCCTACAGGCCCTTGCGGGCACTTGCAAAACTCTGCAGGAACCCACGGAACTTTATGGAACCCTACCAGCCCCTACGGAAGCCTAAAGACCCTTGCAGGCAGTGACGGAACGGTACAGGGCCCTACGGAACTTTACCAGCCACTACGGAACTCTACGGGCCCCTACGGAACCCTGCAGAACCCTCCAGAACCTTACAGAATCCCACAGACTCCTACAGACTCCTGCGGGCACTTACACAACCCTACAGGCCCTTACGGAACACTGCCAGCCCCTATGGAAGGAACCCTACGGGCCCCTACAGAACACTACTAGCTCCTGCGGTATTCTACAGGCCTCTAGGGAACCTACGAAGCTCTACGGAACCCTATGGATCCTTACGGAACAGTACGGGCCCCTTCAGACCTCTGCGGGCGCTTATGGAAACCTACAGGACCCTACGGAACTCTACGAGACTCTACAGGCCCCTAGGGAACACCACAGGCCCCTACGGAACCTTACACAACCCTCCGGAAACATATGGCACCCTACAAGCTCCTACCAACCCCTGTGGGCACTTACACAACCCTACAGGCCCCTACGGAAATCTACGGGACTCCACGGGCCCCTAGGGAACCCTACAGATTTTGACGGAACCCTACAAGCCCCTCTGGAACCCTACAGAATACTCCAGGACCCGACAGCACTCTACAAGACCCTTAGCAACACAACGGAACCTCACGAAAACCCTATGGGCTCCTACAGAACACTGCAGGTGCCTACGGAACCCTACAGACCCCTACAGAATACTACCAGCCACTACGAAAACCTATGGCGCCTACGGAACTCTACGGAACCTGACAGAAACACCGTGGGCCCCTACAGGCCCTTGCGGGCACTTGCAGAACTCTGCAGGAACCCACGGAACTTTATGGAACCCTACCAGCCCCTACGGAAGCCTAAAGACCCTTGCAGGCAGTGACGGAACGGTACAGGGCCCTACGGAACTTTACCAGCCACTACGGAACTCTACGGGCCCCTACGGAACCCTGCAGAACCCTCCAGAACCTTACAGAATCCCACAGACTCCTACAGACTCCTGCGGGCACTTACACAACCCTACAGGCCCTTACGGAACACCGCCAGCCCCTATGGAAGGAACCCTACGGGCCCCTACAGAACACTACTAGCTCCTGCGGTATTCTACAGGCCTCTAGGGAACCTACGAAGCTCTACGGAACCCTATGGATCCTTACGGAACAGTACGGGCCCCTTCAGACCTCTGCGGGCGCTTATGGAAACCTACAGGACCCTACGGAACTCTACGAGACTCTACAGGCCCCTAGGGAACACTACAGGCCCCTACGGAACCCTACACAACCCTCCGGAAACTTATGGCACCCTACAAGCTCCTACCAACCCCTGCGGGCACTTACACAACCCTACAGGCCCCTACGGAAATCTACGGGACTCCACGGGCCCCTAGGGAAGCCTACAGAGTTTGACGGAACCCTGCAAGCCCCTCTGGAACCCTACAGAATACTCCAGGACCCGACAGCACTCTACAAGACCCTTAGCAACACAACGGAACCTCACTAAAACCCTATGGGCTCCTACAGAACACTGCAGGTGCCTACGGAACCCTACAGACCCCTACAGAATACTACCAGCCACTACGAAAACCTATGGCCCCTACGGAACTCTACGGAACCTGACAGAAACACCGTGGGCCCCTACAGGCCCTTGCGGGCACTTGCAGAACTCTGCAGGAACCCACGGAACTTTATGGAACCCTACCAGCCCCTACGGAAGCCTAAAGACCCTTGCAGGCAGTGACGGAACGGTACAGGGCCCTACGGAACTTTACCAGCCACTACGGAACTCTACGGGCCCCTACGGAACCCTGCAGAACCCTCCAGAACCTTACACAATCCCACAGACTCCTACAGACTCCTGCGGGCACTTACACAACCCAACAGGCCCTTACGGAACACTGCCAGCCCCTATGGAAGGAACCCTACGGGCCCCTACAGAACACTACTAGCTCCTGCGGTATTCTACAGGCCTCTAGGGAACCTACGAAGCTCTACGGAACCCTATGGATCCTTACGGAACAGTACGGGCCCCTTCAGACCTCTGCGGGCGCTTATGGAAACCTACAGGACCCTACGGAACTCTACGAGACTCTACAGGCCCCTAGGGAACACCACAGGCCCCTACGGAACCCTACACAACCCTCCGGAAACATATGGCACCCTACAAGCTCCTACCAACCCCTGCGGGCACTTACACAACCCTACAGGCCCCTACGGAAATCTACGGGACTCCACGGGCCCCTAGGGAAGCCTACAGATTTTGACGGAACCCTACAAGCCCCTCTGGAACCCTACAGAATACTCCAGGACCCGACAGCACTCTACAAGACCCTTAGCAACACAACGGAACCTCACGAAAACCCTATGGGCTCCTACAGAACACTGCAGGTGCCTACGGAACCCTACAGACCCCTACAGAATACTACCAGCCACTACGAAAACCTATGGCCCCTACGGAACTCTACGGAACCTGACAGAAACACCGTGGGCCCCTACAGGCCCTTGCGGGCACTTACAGAACTCTGCAGGAACCCACGGAACTTTATGGAACCCTACCAGCCCCTACGGAAGCCTAAAGACCCTTGCAGGCAGTGACGGAACGGTACAGGGCCCTACGGAACTTTACCAGCCACTACGGAACTCTACGGGCCCCTACGGAACCCTGCAGAACCCTCCAGAACCTTACACAATCCCACAGACTCCTACAGACTCCTGCGGGCACTTACACAACCCAACAGGCCCTTACGGAACACTGCCAGCCCCTACGGAAGGAACCCTACGGGCCCCTACAGAACACTACTAGCTCCTGCGGTATTCTACAGGCCTCTAGGGAACCTACGAAGCTCTACGGAACCCTATGGATCCTTACGGAACAGTACGGGCCCCTTCAGACCTCTGCGGGCGCTTATGGAAACCTACAGGACCCTACGGAACTCTACGAGACTCTACAGGCCCCTAGGGAACACCACAGGCCCCTACGGAACCCTACACAACCCTCCGGAAACATATGGCACCCTACAAGCTCCTACCAACCCCTGCGGGCACTTACACAACCCTACAGGCCCCTACGGAAATCTACGGGACTCCACGGGCCCCTAGGGAACCCTACAGAGTTTGACGGAACCCTACAAGCCCCTCTGGAACCCTACAGAATACTCCAGGACCCGACAGCACTCTACAAGACCCTTAGCAACACAACGGAACCTCACGAAAACCCTATGGGCTCCTACAGAACACTGCAGGTGCCTACGGAACCCTACAGACCCCTACAGAATACTACCAGCCACTACGAAAACCTATGGCCCCTACGGAACTCTACGGAACCTGACAGAAACACCGTGGGCCCCTACAGGCCCTTGCGGGCACTTGCAGAACTCTGCAGGAACCCACGGAACTTTATGGAACCCTACCAGCCCCTACGGAAGCCTAAAGACCCTTGCAGGCAGTGACGGAACGGTACAGGGCCCTACGGAACTTTACCAGCCACTACGGAACTCTACGGGCCCCTACGGAACCCTGCAGAACCCTCCAGAACCTTACAGAATCCCACAGACTCCTACAGACTCCTGCGGGCACTTACACAACCCAACAGGCCCTTACGGAACACTGCCAGCCCCTATGGAAGGAACCCTACGGGCCCCTACAGAACACTACTAGCTCCTGCGGTATTCTACAGGCCTCTAGGGAACCTACGAAGCTCTACGGAACCCTATGGATCCTTACGGAACAGTACGGGCCCCTTCAGACCTCTGCGGGCGCTTATGGAAACCTACAGGACCCTACGGAACTCTACGAGACTCTACAGGCCCCTAGGGAACACCACAGGCCCCTACGGAACCCTACACAACCCTCCGGAAACATATGGCACCCTACAAGCTCCTACCAACCCCTGCGGGCACTTACACAACCCTACAGGCCCCTACGGAAATCTACGGGACTCTATGGGCCCCTAGGGAAGCCTACAGATTTTGACGGAACCCTACAAGCCCCTCTGGAACCCTACAGAATACTCCAGGACCCGACAGCACTCTACAAGACCCTTAGCAACACAACGGAACCTCACGAAAACCCTATGGGCTCCTACAGAACACTGCAGGTGCCTACGGAACCCTACAGACCCCTACAGAATACTACCAGCCACTACGAAAACCTATGGCCCCTACGGAACTCTACGGAACCTGACAGAAACACCGTGGGCCCCTACAGGCCCTTGCGGGCACTTGCAGAACTCTGCAGGAACCCACGGAACTTTATGGAACCCTACCAGCCCCTACGGAAGCCTAAAGACCCTTGCAGGCAGTGACGGAACGGTACAGGGCCCTACGGAACTTTACCAGCCACTACGGAACTCTACGGGCCCCTACGGAACCCTGCAGAACCCTCCAGAACCTTACAGAATCCCACAGACTCCTACAGACTCCTGCGGGCACTTACACAACCCAACAGGCCCTTACGGAACACTGCCAGCCCCTATGGAAGGAACCCTACGGGCCCCTACAGAACACTACTAGCTCCTGCGGTATTCTACAGGCCTCTAGGGAACCTACGAAGCTCTACGGAACCCTATGGATCCTTACGGAACAGTACGGGCCCCTTCAGACCTCTGCGGGCGCTTATGGAAACCTACAGGACCCTACGGAACTCTACGAGACTCTACAGGCCCCTAGGGAACACCACAGGCCCCTACGGAACCCTACACAACCCTCCGGAAACATATGGCACCCTACAAGCTCCTACCAACCCCTGCGGGCACTTACACAACCCTACAGGCCCCTACGGAAATCTACGGGACTCTATGGGCCCCTAGGGAAGCCTACAGATTTTGACGGAACCCTACAAGCCCCTCTGGAACCCTACAGAATACTCCAGGACCCGACAGCACTCTACAAGACCCTTAGCAACACAACGGAACCTCACGAAAACCCTATGGGCTCCTACAGAACACTGCAGGTGCCTACGGAACCCTACAGACCCCTACAGAATACTACCAGCCACTACGAAAACCTATGGCCCCTACGGAACTCTACGGAACCTGACAGAAACACCGTGGGCCCCTACAGGCCCTTGCG
Organism: Numenius arquata; assembly: GCF_964106895.1. Lineage (NCBI taxonomy): Eukaryota > Metazoa > Chordata > Aves > Charadriiformes > Scolopacidae > Numenius > Numenius arquata. The sequence goes on from NW_027415015.1 coordinate 59,933, forward strand.
GGCACTTGCAGAACTCTGCAGGAACCCACGGAACTTTATGGAACCCTACCAGCCCCTACGGAAGCCTAAAGACCCTTGCAGGCAGTGACGGAACGGTACAGGGCCCTACGGAACTTTACCAGCCACTACGGAACTCTACGGGCCCCTACGGAACCCTGCAGAACCCTCCAGAACCTTACAGAATCCCACAGACTCCTACAGACTCCTGCGGGCACTTACACAACCCTACAGGCCCTTACGGAACACTGCCAGCCCCTATGGAAGGAACCCTACGGGCCCCTACAGAACACTACTAGCTCCTGCGGTATTCTACAGGCCTCTAGGGAACCTACGAAGCTCTACGGAACCCTATGGATCCTTACGGAACAGTACGGGCCCCTTCAGACCTCTGCGGGCGCTTATGGAAACCTACAGGACCCTACGGAACTCTACGAGACTCTACAGGCCCCTAGGGAACACCACAGGCCCCTACGGAACCCTACACAACCCTCCGGAAACATATGGCACCCTACAAGCTCCTACCAACCCCTGCGGGCACTTACACAACCCTACAGGCCCCTACGGAAATCTACGGGACTCTATGGGCCCCTAGGGAAGCCTACAGATTTTGACGGAACCCTACAAGCCCCTCTGGAACCCTACAGAATACTCCAGGACCCGACAGCACTCTACAAGACCCTTAGCAACACAACGGAACCTCACGAAAACCCTATGGGCTCCTACAGAACACTGCAGGTGCCTACGGAACCCTACAGACCCCTACAGAATACTACCAGCCACTACGAAAACCTATGGCGCCTACGGAACTCTACGGAACCTGACAGAAACACCGTGGGCCCCTACAGGCCCTTGCGGGCACTTGCAGAACTCTGCAGGAACCCACGGAACTTTATGGAACCCTACCAGCCCCTACGGAAGCCTAAAGACCCTTGCAGGCAGTTACGGAACGGTACAGGGCCCTACGGAACTTTACCAGCCACTACGGAACTCTACGGGCCCCTACGGAACCCTGCAGAACCCTCCAGAACCTTACAGAATCCCACAGACTCCTACAGACTCCTGTGGGCACTTACACAAACCTACAGGCCCTTACGGAACACTGCCAGCCCCTATGGAAGGAACCCTACGGGCCCCTACAGAACACTACTAGCTCCTGCGGTATTCTACAGGCCTCTAGGGAACCTACGAAGCTCTACGGAACCCTATGGATCCTTACGGAACAGTACGGGCCCCTTCAGACCTCTGCGGGCGCTTATGGAAACCTACAGGACCCTACGGAACTCTACGAGACTCTACAGGCCCCTAGGGAACACCACAGGCCCCTACGGAACCTTACACAACCCTCCGGAAACATATGGCACCCTACAAGCTCCTACCAACCCCTGCGGGCACTTACACAACCCTACAGGCCCCTACGGAAATCTACGGGACTCTATGGGCCCCTAGGGAAGCCTACAGATTTTGACGGAACCCTACAAGCCCCTCTGGAACCCTACAGAATACTCCAGGACCCGACAGCACTCTACAAGACCCTTAGCAACACAACGGAACCTCACGAAAACCCTATGGGCTCCTACAGAACACTGCAGGTGCCTACGGAACCCTACAGACCCCTACAGAATACTACCAGCCACTACGAAAACCTATGGCCCCTACGGAACTCTACGGAACCTGACAGAAACACCGTGGGCCCCTACAGGCCCTTGCGGGCACTTGCAGAACTCTGCAGGAACCCACGGAACTTTATGGAACCCTACCAGCCCCTACGGAAGCCTAAAGACCCTTGCAGGCAGTGACGGAACGGTACAGGGCCCTACGGAACTTTACCAGCCACTACGGAACTCTACGGGCCCCTACGGAACCCTGCAGAACCCTCCAGAACCTTACAGAATCCCACAGACTCCTACAGACTCCTGCGGGCACTTACACAACCCTACAGGCCCTTACGGAACACTGCCAGCCCCTATGGAAGGAACCCTACGGGCCCCTACAGAACACTACTAGCTCCTGCGGTATTCTACAGGCCTCTAGGGAACCTACGAAGCTCTACGGAACCCTATGGATCCTTACGGAACAGTACGGGCCCCTTCAGACCTCTGCGGGCGCTTATGGAAACCTACAGGACCCTACGGAACTCTACGAGACTCTACAGGCCCCTAGGGAACACCACAGGCCCCTACGGAACCCTACACAACCCTCCGGAAACTTATGGCACCCTACAAGCTCCTACCAACCCCTGCGGGCACTTACACAACCCTACAGGCCCCTACGGAAATCTACGGGACTCCACGGGACCCTAGGGAAGCCTACAGATTTTGACGGAACCCTACAAGCCCCTCTGGAACCCTACAGAATACTCCAGGACCCGACAGCACTCTACAAGACCCTTAGCAACACAACGGAACCTCACGAAAACCCTATGGGCTCCTACAGAACACTGCAGGTGCCTACGGAACCCTACAGACCCCTACAGAATACTACCAGCCACTACGAAAACCTATGGCGCCTACGGAACTCTACGGAACCTGACAGAAACACCGTGGGCCCCTACAGGCCCTTGCGGGCACTTGCAGAACTCTGCAGGAACCCACGGAACTTTATGGAACCCTACCAGCCCCTACGGAAGCCTAAAGACCCTTGCAGGCAGTTACGGAACGGTACAGGGCCCTACGGAACTTTACCAGCCACTAGGGAACTCTACGGGCCCCTACGGAACCCTGCAGAACCCTCCAGAACCTTACAGAATCCCACAGACTCCTACAGACTCCTGCGGGCACTTACACAACCCTACAGGCCCTTACGGAACACCGCCAGCCCCTATGGAAGGAACCCTACGGGCCCCTACAGAACACTACTAGCTCCTGCGGTATTCTACAGGCCTCTAGGGAACCTACGAAGCTCTACGGAACCCTATGGATCCTTACGGAACAGTACGGGCCCCTTCAGACCTCTGCGGGCGCTTATGGAAACCTACAGGACCCTACGGAACTCTACGAGACTCTACAGGCCCCTAGGGAACACCACAGGCCCCTACGGAACCCTACACAACCCTCCGGAAACATATGGCACCCTACAAGCTCCTACCAACCCCTGCGGGCACTTACACAACCCTACAGGCCCCTACGGAAATCTACGGGACTCCACGGGCCCCTAGGGAAGCCTACAGAGTTTGACGGAACCCTACAAGCCCCTCTGGAACCCTACAGAATACTCCAGGACCCGACAGCACTCTACAAGACCCTTAGCAACACAACGGAACCTCACTAAAACCCTATGGGCTCCTACAGAACACTGCAGGTGCCTACGGAACCCTACAGACCCCTACAGAATACTACCAGCCACTACGAAAACCTATGGCGCCTACGGAACTCTACGGAACCTGACAGAAACACCGTGGGCCCCTACAGGCCCTTGCGGGCACTTGCAAAACTCTGCAGGAACCCACGGAACTTTATGGAACCCTACCAGCCCCTACGGAAGCCTAAAGACCCTTGCAGGCAGTTACGGAACGGTACAGGGCCCTACGGAACTTTACCAGCCACTACGGAACTCTACGGGCCCCTACGGAACCCTGCAGAACCCTCCAGAACCTTACAGAATCCCACAGACTCCTACAGACTCCTGCGGGCACTTACACAACCCTACAGGCCCTTACGGAACACTGCCAGCCCCTATGGAAGGAACCCTACGGGCCCCTACAGAACACTACTAGCTCCTGCGGTATTCTACAGGCCTCTAGGGAACCTACGAAGCTCTACGGAACCCTATGGATCCTTACGGAACAGTACGGGCCCCTTCAGACCTCTGCAGGCGCTTATGGAAACCTACAGGACCCTACGGAACTCTACGAGACTCTACAGGCCCCTAGGGAACACCACAGGCCCCTACGGAACCCTACACAACCCTCCGGAAACATATGGCACCCTACAAGCTCCTACCAACCCCTGCGGGCACTTACACAACCCTACAGGCCCCTATGGAAATCTACGGGACTCTATGGGCCACTAGGGAAGCCTACAGATTTTGACGGAACCCTACAAGCCCCTCTGGAACCCTACAGAATACTCCAGGACCCGACAGCACTCTACAAGACCCTTAGCAACACAACGGAACCTCACGAAAACCCTATGGGCTCCTACAGAACACTGCAGGTGCCTACGGAACCCTACAGACCCCTACAGAATACTACCAGCCACTACGAAAACCTATGGCGCCTACGGAACTCTACGGAACCTGACAGAAACACCGTGGGCCCCTACAGGCCCTTGCGGGCACTTGCAGAACTCTGCAGGAACCCACGGAACTTTATGGAACCCTACCAGCACCTACGGAAGCCTAAAGACCCTTGCAGGCAGTTACGGAACGGTACAGGGCCCTACGGAACTTTACCAGCCACTACGGAACTCTACGGGCCCCTACGGAACCCTGCAGAACCCTCCAGAACCTTACAGAATCCCACAGACTCCTACAGACTCCTGCGGGCACTTACACAACCCTACAGGCCCTTACGGAACACTGCCAGCCCCTATGGAAGGAACCCTACGGGCCCCTACAGAACACTACTAGCTCCTGCGGTATTCTACAGGCTTCTAGGGAACCTACGAAGCTCTACGGAACCCTATGGATCCTTACGGAACAGTACGGGCCCCTTCAGACCTCTGCGGGCGCTTATGGAAACCTACAGGACCCTACGGAACTGTACGAGACTCTACAGGCCCCTAGGGAACACCACAGGCCCCTACGGAACCCTACACAACCCTCCGGAAACATATGGCACCCTACAAGCTCCTACCAACCCCTGCGGGCACTTACACAACCCTACAGGCCCCTACGGAAATCTACGGGACTCTATGGGCCCCTAGGGAAGCCTACAGATTTTGACGGAACCCTACAAGCCCCTCTGGAACCCTACAGAATACTCCAGGACCCGACAGCACTCTACAAGACCCTTAGCAACACAACGGAACCTCACGAAAACCCTATGGGCTCCTACAGAACACTGCAGGTGCCTACGGAACCCTACAGACCCCTACAGAATACTACCAGCCACTACGAAAACCTATGGCGCCTACGGAACTCTACGGAACCTGACAGAAACACCGTGGGCCCCTACAGGCCCTTGCGGGCACTTGCAGAACTCTGCAGGAACCCACGGAACTTTATGGAACCCTACCAGCCCCTACGGAAGCCTAAAGACCCTTGCAGGCAGTGACGGAACGGTACAGGGCCCTACGGAACTTTACCAGCCACTACGGAACTCTACGGGCCCCTACGGAACCCTGCAGAACCCTCCAGAACCTTACAGAATCCCACAGACTCCTACAGACTCCTGCGGGCACTTACACAACCCAACAGGCCCTTACGGAACACTGCCAGCCCCTATGGAAGGAACCCTACGGGCCCCTACAGAACACTACTAGCTCCTGCGGTATTCTACAGGCCTCTAGGGAACCTACGAAGCTCTACGGAACCCTATGGATCCTTACGGAACAGTACGGGCCCCTTCAGACCTCTGCGGGCGCTTATGGAAACCTACAGGACCCTACGGAACTGTACGAGACTCTACAGGCCCCTAGGGAACACTACAGGCCCCTACGGAACCCTACACAACCCTCCGGAAACTTATGGCACCCTACAAGCTCCTACCAACCCCTGCGGGCACTTACACAACCCTACAGGCCCCTACGGAAATCTACGGGACTCCACGGGCCCCTAGGGAAGCCTACAGAGTTTGACGGAACCCTGCAAGCCCCTCTGGAACCCTACAGAATACTCCAGGACCCGACAGCACTCTACAAGACCCTTAGCAACACAACGGAACCTCACTAAAACCCTATGGGCTCCTACAGAACACTGCAGGTGCCTACGGAACCCTACAGACCCCTACAGAATACTACCAGCCACTACGAAAACCTATGGTGCCTACGGAACTCTACGGAACCTGACAGAAACACCGTGGGCCCCTACAGGCCCTTGCGGGCACTTGCAGAACTCTGCAGGAACCCACGGAACTTTATGGAACCCTACCAGCCCCTACGGAAGCCTAAAGACCCTTGCAGGCAGTTACGGAACGGTACAGGGCCCTACGGAACTTTACCAGCCACTACGGAACTCTACGGGCCCCTACGGAACCCTGCAGAACCCTCCAGAACCTTACAGAATCCCACAGACTCCTACAGACTCCTGCGGGCACTTACACAACCCTACAGGCCCTTACGGAACACTGCCAGCCCCTATGGAAGGAACCCTACGGGCCCCTACAGAACACTACTAGCTCCTGCGGTATTCTACAGGCCTCTAGGGAACCTACGAAGCTCTACGGAACCCTATGGATCCTTACGGAACAGTACGGGCCCCTTCAGACCTCTGCGGGCGCTTATGGAAACCTACAGGACCCTACGGAACTCTACGAGACTCTACAGGCCCCTAGGGAACACCACAGGCCCCTACGGAACCCTACACAACCCTCCGGAAACATATGGCACCCTACAAGCTCCTACCAACCCCTGCGGGCACTTACACAACCCTACAGGCCCCTACGGAAATCTACGGGACTCCACGGGACCCTAGGGAAGCCTACAGATTTTGACGGAACCCTACAAGCCCCTCTGGAACCCTACAGAATACTCCAGGACCCGACAGCACTCTACAAGACCCTTAGCAACACAACGGAACCTCACGAAAACCCTATGGGCTCCTACAGAACACTGCAGGTGCCTACGGAACCCTACAGACCCCTACAGAATACTACCAGCCACTACGAAAACCTATGGCGCCTACGGAACTCTACGGAACCTGACAGAAACACCGTGGGCCCCTACAGGCCCTTGCGGGCACTTGCAGAACTCTGCAGGAACCCACGGAACTTTATGGAACCCTACCAGCCCCTACGGAAGCCTAAAGACCCTTGCAGGCAGTGACGGAATGGTACAGGGCCCTACGGAACTTTACCAGCCACTACGGAACTCTACGGGCCCCTACGGAACCCTGCAGAACCCTCCAGAACCTTACAGAATCCCACAGACTCCTACAGACTCCTGCGGGCACTTACACAACCCTACAGGCCCTTACGGAACACCGCCAGCCCCTATGGAAGGAACCCTACGGGCCCCTACAGAACACTACTAGCTCCTGCGGTATTCTACAGGCCTCTAGGGAACCTACGAAGCTCTACGGAACCCTATGGATCCTTACGGAACAGTACGGGCCCCTTCAGACCTCTGCGGGCGCTTATGGAAACCTACAGGACCCTACGGAACTGTACGAGACTCTACAGGCCCCAAGGGAACACTACAGGCCCCTACGGAACCCTACACAACCCTCCGGAAACTTATGGCACCCTACAAGCTCCTACCAACCCCTGCGGGCACTTACACAACCCTACAGGCCCCTACGGAAATCTACGGGACTCCACGGGCCCCTAGGGAACCCTACAGAGTTTGACGGAACCCTGCAAGCCCCTCTGGAACCCTACAGAATACTCCAGGACCCGACAGCACTCTACAAGACCCTTAGCAACACAACGGAACCTCACTAAAACCCTATGGGCTCCTACAGAACACTGCAGGTGCCTACGGAACCCTACAGACCCCTACAGAATACTACCAGCCACTACGAAAACCTATGGCCCCTACGGAACTCTACGGAACCTGACAGAAACACCGTGGGCCCCTACAGGCCCTTGCGGGCACTTGCAGAACTCTGCAGGAACCCACGGAACTTTATGGAACCCTACCAGCCCCTACGGAAGCCTAAAGACCCTTGCAGGCAGTGACGGAACGGTACAGGGCCCTACGGAACTTTACCAGCCACTACGGAACTCTACGGGCCCCTACGGAACCCTGCAGAACCCTCCAGAACCTTACAGAATCCCACAGACTCCTACAGACTCCTGCGGGCACTTACACAACCCTACAGGCCCTTACGGAACACTGCCAGCCCCTATGGAAGGAACCCTACGGGCCCCTACAGAACACTACTAGCTCCTGCGGTATTCTACAGGCCTCTAGGGAACCTACGAAGCTCTACGGAACCCTATGGATCCTTACGGAACAGTACGGGCCCCTTCAGACCTCTGCGGGCGCTTATGGAAACCTACAGGACCCTACGGAACTCTACGAGACTCTACAGGCCCCTAGGGAACACCACAGGCCCCTACGGAACCCTACACAACCCTCCGGAAACATATGGCACCCTACAAGCTCCTACCAACCCCTGCGGGCACTTACACAACCCTACAGGCCCCTACGGAAATCTACGGGACTCCACGGGCCCCTAGGGAAGCCTACAGAGTTTGACGGAACCCTACAAGCCCCTCTGGAACCCTACAGAATACTCCAGGACCCGACAGCACTCTACAAGACCCTTAGCAACACAACGGAACCTCACGAAAACCCTATGGGCTCCTACAGAACACTGCAGGTGCCTACGGAACCCTACAGACCCCTACAGAATACTACCAGCCACTACGAAAACCTATGGCGCCTACGGAACTCTACGGAACCTGACAGAAACACCGTGGGCCCCTACAGGCCCTTGCGGGCACTTGCAGAACTCTGCAGGAACCCACGGAAATTTATGGAACCCTACCAGCCCCTATGGAAGCCTAAAGACCCTTGCAGGCAGTGACGGAACGGTACAGGGCCCTACGGAACTTTACCAGCCACTACGGAACTCTACGGGCCCCTACGGAACCCCTGCAACACAACCCTACAGTCCCTTACAGAACACTGCCAGCCCCTATGGAAGGAACCCTACGGGGCCCTACAGAACACTACTAGCTCCTGCGGGGGGGGGGGGGGGGGTATTCTACAGGCCTCTAGGGAACCTACGAAGCTCTACGGAACCCTATGGATCCTTACGGAACAGTACGGGCCCCTTCAGACCTCTGCGGGCGCTTATGGAAACCTACAGGACCCTACGGAACTCTACGAGACTCTACAGGCCCCTAGGGAACACCACAGGCCCCTACGGAACCCTACACAACCCTCCGAAACTTATGGCACCCTACAAGCTCCTACCAACCCCTGCGGGCACTTACACAACCCTACAGGCCCCTACGGAAATCTACGGGACTCCACGGGCCCCTACGGAAGCCTACAGATTTTGACGGAACCCTACAAGCCCCTCTGGAACCCCTACAGAATACTCCAGGACCCGACAGCACTCTACAAGACCCTTAGCAACACAACGGAACCTCACTAAAACCCTATGGGCTCCTACAGAACACTGCAGGTGCCTACGGAACCCTACAGACCCCTACAGAATACTACCAGCCACTACGAAAACCTATGGCCCCTACGGAACTCTACGGAACCTGACAGAAACACCGTGGGCCCCTACAGGCCCTTGCGGGCACTTGCAGAACTCTGCAGGAACCCACGGAACTTTATGGAACCCTACCAGCCCCTACGGAAGCCTAAAGACCCTTGCAGGCAGTTACGGAACGGTACAGGGCCTACGGAACTTTACCAGCCACTACGGAACTCTACGGGCCCCTACGGAACCCTGCAGAAACCCTCCAGAACCTTACAGAATCCCACAGACTCCTACAGACTCCTGCGGGCACTTACACAACCCTACAGGCCCTTACGGAACACTGCCCAGCCCCTATGGAAGGAACCCTACGGGCCCCTACAGAACACTACTAGCTCCTGCGGTATTCTACAGGCCTCTAGGGAACCTACGAAGCTCTACGGAACCCTATGGATCCTTACGGAACAGTACGGGCCCCTTCAGACCTCTGCGGGCGCTTATGGAAACCTACAGGACCCTACGGAACTCTACGAGACTCTACAGGCCCCTAGGGAACACCACAGGCCCCTACGGAACCTTACACAACCCTCCGGAAACATATGGCACCCTACAAGCTCCTACCAACCCCTGTGGGCACTTACACAACCCTACAGGCCCCTACGGAAATCTACGGGACTCCACGGGCCCCTAGGGAAGCCTACAGATTTTGACGGAACCCTACAAGCCCCTCTGGAACCCTACAGAATACTCCAGGACCCGACAGCACTCTACAAGACCCTTAGCAACACAACGGAACCTCACGAAAACCCTATGGGCTCCTACAGAACACTGCAGGTGCCTACGGAACCCTACAGACCCCTACAGAATACTACCAGCCACTACGAAAACCTATGGCCCCTACGGAACTCTACGGAACCTGACAGAAACACCGTGGGCCCCTACAGGCCCTTGCGGGCACTTGCAGAACTCTGCAGGAACCCACGGAACTTTATGGAACCCTACCAGCCCCTACGGAAGCCTAAAGACCCTTGCAGGCAGTTACGGAACGGTACAGGGCCCTACGGAACTTTACCAGCCACTAGGGAACTCTACGGGCCCCTACGGAACCCTGCAGAACCCTCCAGAACCTTACAGAATCCCACAGACTCCTACAGACTCCTGCGGGCACTTACACAACCCTACAGGCCCTTACGGAACACTGCCAGCCCCTATGGAAGGAACCCTACGGGCCCCTACAGAACACTACTAGCTCCTGCGGTATTCTACAGGCCTCTAGGGAACCTACGAAGCTCTACGGAACCCTATGGATCCTTACGGAACAGTACGGGCCCCTTCAGACCTCTGCGGGCGCTTATGGAAACCTACAGGACCCTACGGAACTCTACGAGACTCTACAGGCCCCTAGGGAACACCACAGGCCCCTACGGAACCCTACACAACCCTCCGGAAACATATGGCACCCTACAAGCTCCTACCAACCCCTGCGGGCACTTACACAACCCTACAGGCCCCTACGGAAATCTACGGGACTCCACGGGACCCTAGAGAAGCCTACAGATTTTGACGGAACCCTACAAGCCCCTCTGGAACCCTACAGAATACTCCAGGACCCGACAGCACTCTACAAGACCCTTAGCAACACAACGGAACCTCACTAAAACCCTATGGGCTCCTACAGAACACTGCAGGTGCCTACGGAACCCTACAGACCCCTACAGAATACTACCAGCCACTACGAAAACCTATGGCGCCTACGGAACTCTACGGAACCTGACAGAAACACCGTGGGCCCCTACAGGCCCTTGCGGGCACTTGCAGAACTCTGCAGGAACCCACGGAAATTTATGGAACCCTACCAGCCCCTACGGAAGCCTAAAGACCCTTGCAGGCAGTTACGGAACGGTACAGGGCCCTACGGAACTTTACCAGCCACTACGGAACTCTACGGGCCCCTACGGAACCCTGCAGAACCCTCCAGAACCTTACACAATCCCACAGACTCCTACAGACTCCTGTGGGCACTTACACAACCCTACAGGCCCTTACGGAACACTGCCAGCCCCTATGGAAGGAACCCTACGGGCCCCTACAGAACACTACTAGCTCCTGCGGTATTCTACAGGCCTCTAGGGAACCTACGAAGCTCTACGGAACCCTATGGATCCTTACGGAACAGTACGGGCCCCTTCAGACCTCTGCGGGCGCTTATGGAAACCTACAGGACCCTACGGAACTCTACGAGACTCTACAGGCCCCTAGGGAACACTACAGGCCCCTACGGAACCCTACACAACCCTCCGGAAACTTATGGCACCCTACAAGCTCCTACCAACCCCTGCGGGCACTTACACAACCCTACAGGCCCCTACGGAAATCTACGGGACTCCACGGGACCCTAGGGAAGCCTACAGAGTTTGACGGAACCCTACAAGCCCCTCTGGAACCCTACAGAATACTCCAGGACCCGACAGCACTCTACAAGACCCTTAGCAACACAACGGAACCTCACGAAAACCCTATGGGCTCCTACAGAACACTGCAGGTGCCTACGGAACCCTACAGACCCCTACAGAATACTACCAGCCACTACGAAAACCTATGGCGCCTACGGAACTCTACGGAACCTGACAGAAACACCGTGGGCCCCTACAGGCCCTTGCGGGCACTTGCAGAACTCTGCAGGAACCCACGGAACTTTATGGAACCCTACCAGCCCCTACGGAAGCCTAAAGACCCTTGCAGGCAGTTACGGAACGGTACAGGGCCCTACGGAACTTTACCAGCCACTACGGAACTCTACGGGCCCCTACGGAACCCTGCAGAACCCTCCAGAACCTTACAGAATCCCACAGACTCCTACAGACTCCTGCGGGCACTTACTCAACCCTAGAGGCCCTTACGGAACACTGCCAGCCCCTATGGAAGGAACCCTACGGGCCCCTACAGAACACTACTAGCTCCTGCGGTATTCTACAGGCCTCTAGGGAACCTACGAAGCTCTACGGAACCCTATGGATCCTTACGGAACAGTACGGGCCCCTTCAGACCTCTGCGGGCGCTTATGGAAACCTACAGGACCCTACGGAACTCTACGAGACTCTACAGGCCCCTAGGGAACACTACAGGCCCCTACGGAACCCTACACAACCCTCCGGAAACTTATGGCACCCTACAAGCTCCTACCAACCCCTGCGGGCACTTACACAACCCTACAGGCCCCTACGGAAATCTACGGGACTCCACGGGCCCCTACGGAAGCCTACAGAGTTTGACGGAACCCTACAAGCCCCTCTGGAACCCTACAGAATACTCCAGGACCCGACAGCACTCTACAAGACCCTTAGCAACACAACGGAACCTCACGAAAACCCTATGGGCTCCTACAGAACACTGCAGGTGCCTACGGAACCCTACAGACCCCTACAGAATACTACCAGCCACTACGAAAACCTATGGCGCCTACGGAACTCTACGGAACCTGACAGAAACACCGTGGGCCCCTACAGGCCCTTGCGGGCACTTGCAGAACTCTGCAGGAACCCACGGAACTTTATGGAACCCTACCAGCCCCTACGGAAGCCTAAAGACCCTTGCAGGCAGTGACGGAACGGTACAGGGCCCTACGGAACTTTACCAGCCACTAGGGAACTCTACGGGCCCCTACGGAACCCTGCAGAACCCTCCAGAACCTTACAGAATCCCACAGACTCCTACAGACTCCTGCGGGCACTTACTCAACCCTACAGGCCCTTACGGAACACTGCCAGCCCCTATGGAAGGAACCCTACGGGCCCCTACAGAACACTACTAGCTCCTGCGGTATTCTACAGGCCTCTAGGGAACCTACGAAGCTCTACGGAACCCTATGGATCCTTACGGAACAGTACGGGCCCCTTCAGACCTCTGCGGGCGCTTATGGAAACCTACAGGACCCTACGGAACTCTACGAGACTCTACAGGCCCCTAGGGAACACCACAGGCCCCTACGGAACCCTACACAACCCTCCGGAAACATATGGCACCCTACAAGCTCCTACCAACCCCTGCGGGCACTTACACAACCCTACAGGCCCCTACGGAAATCTACGGGACTCCACGGGACCCTAGAGAAGCCTACAGATTTTGACGGAACCCTACAAGCCCCTCTGGAACCCTACAGAATACTCCAGGACCCGACAGCACTCTACAAGACCCTTAGCAACACAACGGAACCTCACTAAAACCCTATGGGCTCCTACAGAACACTGCAGGTGCCTACGGAACCCTACAGACCCCTACAGAATACTACCAGCCACTACGAAAACCTATGGCCCCTACGGAACTCTACGGAACCTGACAGAAACACCGTGGGCCCCTACAGGCCCTTGCGGGCACTTGCAGAACTCTGCAGGAACCCACGGAACTTTATGGAACCCTACCAGCCCCTACGGAAGCCTAAAGACCCTTGCAGGCAGTTACGGAACGGTACAGGGCCCTACGGAACTTTACCAGCCACTACGGAACTCTACGGGCCCCTACGGAACCCTGCAGAACCCTCCAGAACCTTACAGAATCCCACAGACTCCTACAGACTCCTGTGGGCACTTACACAACCCTACAGGCCCTTACGGAACACTGCCAGCCCCTATGGAAGGAACCCTACGGGCCCCTACAGAACACTACTAGCTCCTGCGGTATTCTACAGGCCTCTAGGGAACCTACGAAGCTCTACGGAACCCTATGGATCCTTACGGAACAGTACGGGCCCCTTCAGACCTCTGCGGGCGCTTATGGAAACCTACAGGACCCTACGGAACTCTACGAGACTCTACAGGCCCCTAGGGAACACTACAGGCCCCTACGGAACCCTACACAACCCTCCGGAAACTTATGGCACCCTACAAGCTCCTACCAACCCCTGCGGGCACTTACACAACCCTACAGGCCCCTACGGAAATCTACGGGACTCCACGGGACCCTAGGGAAGCCTACAGAGTTTGACGGAACCCTACAAGCCCCTCTGGAACCCTACAGAATACTCCAGGACCCGACAGCACTCTACAAGACCCTTAGCAACACAACGGAACCTCACTAAAACCCTATGGGCTCCTACAGAACACTGCAGGTGCCTACGGAACCCTACAGACCCCTACAGAATACTACCAGCCACTACGAAAACCTATGGCGCCTACGGAACTCTACGGAACCTGACAGAAACACCGTGGGCCCCTACAGGCCCTTGCGGGCACTTGCAGAACTCTGCAGGAACCCACGGAACTTTATGGAACCCTACCAGCCCCTACGGAAGCCTAAAGACCCTTGCAGGCAGTTACGGAACGGTACAGGGCCCTACGGAACTTTACCAGCCACTACGGAACTCTACGGGCCCCTACGGAACCCTGCAGAACCCTCCAGAACCTTACAGAATCCCACAGACTCCTACAGACTCCTGCGGGCACTTACACAACCCTACAGGCCCTTACGGAACACTGCCAGCCCCTATGGAAGGAACCCTACGGGCCCCTACAGAACACTACTAGCTCCTGCGGTATTCTACAGGCCTCTAGGGAACCTACGAAGCTCTACGGAACCCTATGGATCCTTACGGAACAGTACGGGCCCCTTCAGACCTCTGCGGGCGCTTATGGAAACCTACAGGACCCTACGGAACTCTACGAGACTCTACAGGCCCCTAGGGAACACTACAGGCCCCTACGGAACCCTACACAACCCTCCGGAAACTTATGGCACCCTACAAGCTCCTACCAACCCCTGCGGGCACTTACACAACCCTACAGGCCCCTACGGAAATCTACGGGACTCCACGGGCCCCTAGGGAAGCCTACAGAGTTTGACGGAACCCTACAAGCCCCTCTGGAACCCTACAGAATACTCCAGGACCCGACAGCACTCTACAAGACCCTTAGCAACACAACGGAACCTCACGAAAACCCTATGGGCTCCTACAGAACACTGCAGGTGCCTACGGAACCCTACAGACCCCTACAGAATACTACCAGCCACTACGAAAACCTATGGCGCCTACGGAACTCTACGGAACCTGACAGAAACACCGTGGGCCCCTACAGGCCCTTGTGGGCACTTGCAGAACTCTGCAGGAACCCACGGAACTTTATGGAACCCTACCAGCCCCTACGGAAGCCTAAAGACCCTTGCAGGCAGTGACGGAACGGTACAGGGCCCTACGGAACTTTACCAGCCACTACGGAACTCTACGGGCCCCTATGGAACCCTGCAACACAACCCTACAGTCCCTTACAGAACACTGCCAGCCCCTATGGAAGGAACCCTACGGGCCCCTACAGAACACTACTAGCTCCTGCGGTATTCTACAGGCCTCTAGGGAACCTACGAAGCTCTACGGAACCCTATGGATCCTTACGGAACAGTACGGGCCCCTTCAGACCTCTGCGGGCGCTTATGGAAACCTACAGGACCCTACGGAACTCTACGAGACTCTACAGGCCCCTAGGGAACACCACAGGCCCCTACGGAACCCTACACAACCCTCCGGAAACTTATGGCACCCTACAAGCTCCTACCAACCCCTGCGGGCACTTACACAACCCTACAGGCCCCTACGGAAATCTACGGGACTCCACGGGCCCCTAGGGAAGCCTACAGATTTTGACGGAACCCTACAAGCCCCTCTGGAACCCTACAGAATACTCCAGGACCCGACAGCACTCTACAGGACCCTTAGCAACACAACGGAACCTCACGAAAACCCTATGGGCTCCTACAGAACACTGCAGGTGCCTACGGAACCCTACAGACCCCTACAGAATACTACCAGCCACTACGAAAACCTATGGCCCCTACGGAACTCTACGGAACCTGACAGAAACACCGTGGGCCCCTACAGGCCCTTGCGGGCACTTGCAGAACTCTGCAGGAACCCACGGAACTTTATGGAACCCTACCAGCCCCTACGGAAGCCTAAAGACCCTTGCAGGCAGTTACGGAACGGTACAGGGCCCTACGGAACTTTACCAGCCACTACGGAACTCTACGGGCCCCTACGGAACCCTGCAGAACCCTCCAGAACCTTACAGAATCCCACAGACTCCTACAGACTCCTGCGGGCACTTACACAACCCTACAGGCCCTTACGGAACACTGCCAGCCCCTATGGAAGGAACCCTACGGGCCCCTACAGAACACTACTAGCTCCTGCGGTATTCTACAGGCCTCTAGGGAACCTACGAAGCTCTACGGAACCCTATGGATCCTTACGGAACAGTACGGGCCCCTTCAGACCTCTGCGGGCGCTTATGGAAACCTACAGGACCCTACGGAACTCTACGAGACTCTACAGGCCCCTAGGGAACACCACAGGCCCCTACGGAACCCTACACAACCCTCCGGAAACATATGGCACCCTACAAGCTCCTACCAACCCCTGCGGGCACTTACACAACCCTACAGGCCCCTACGGAAATCTACGGGACTCCACGGGACCCTAGGGAAGCCTACAGATTTTGACGGAACCCTACAAGCCCCTCTGGAACCCTACAGAATACTCCAGGACCCGACAGCACTCTACAAGACCCTTAGCAACACAACGGAACCTCACGAAAACCCTATGGGCTCCTACAGAACACTGCAGGTGCCTACGGAACCCTACAGACCCCTACAGAATACTACCAGCCACTACGAAAACCTATGGCCCCTACGGAACTCTACGGAACCTGACAGAAACACCGTGGGCCCCTACAGGCCCTTGCGGGCACTTGCAGAACTCTGCAGGAACCCACGGAACTTTATGGAACCCTACCAGCCCCTACGGAAGCCTAAAGACCCTTGCAGGCAGTTACGGAACGGTACAGGGCCCTACGGAACTTTACCAGCCACTACGGAACTCTACGGGCCCCTACGGAACCCTGCAGAACCCTCCAGAACCTTACAGAATCCCACAGACTCCTACAGACTCCTGTGGGCACTTACTCAACCCTACAGGCCCTTACGGAACACTGCCAGCCCCTATGGAAGGAACCCTACGGGCCCCTACAGAACACTACTAGCTCCTGCGGTATTCTACAGGCCTCTAGGGAACCTACGAAGCTCTACGGAACCCTATGGATCCTTACGGAACAGTACGGGCCCCTTCAGACCTCTGCGGGCGCTTATGGAAACCTACAGGACCCTACGGAACTGTACGAGACTCTACAGGCCCCTAGGGAACACCACAGGCCCCTACGGAACCCTACACAACCCTCCGGAAACATATGGCACCCTACAAGCTCCTACCAACCCCTGCGGGCACTTACACAACCCTACAGGCCCCTACGGAAATCTACGGGACTCCACGGGACCCTAGGGAAGCCTACAGAGTTTGACGGAACCCTACAAGCCCCTCTGGAACCCTACAGAATACTCCAGGACCCGACAGCACTCTACAAGACCCTTAGCAACACAACGGAACCTCACGAAAACCCTATGGGCTCCTACAGAACACTGCAGGTGCCTACGGAACCCTACAGACCCCTACAGAATACTACCAGCCACTACGAAAACCTATGGCGCCTACGGAACTCTACGGAACCTGACAGAAACACCGTGGGCCCCTACAGGCCCTTGCGGGCACTTGCAGAACTCTGCAGGAACCCACGGAACTTTATGGAACCCTACCAGCCCCTACGGAAGCCTAAAGACCCTTGCAGGCAGTTACGGAACGGTACAGGGCCCTACGGAACTTTACCAGCCACTACGGAACTCTACGGGCCCCTACGGAACCCTGCAGAACCCTCCAGAACCTTACAGAATCCCACAGACTCCTACAGACTCCTGCGGGCACTTACTCAACCCTAGAGGCCCTTACGGAACACTGCCAGCCCCTATGGAAGGAACCCTACGGGCCCCTACAGAACACTACTAGCTCCTGCGGTATTCTACAGGCCTCTAGGGAACCTACGAAGCTCTACGGAACCCTATGGATCCTTACGGAACAGTACGGGCCCCTTCAGACCTCTGCGGGCGCTTATGGAAACCTACAGGACCCTACGGAACTCTACGAGACTCTACAGGCCCCTAGGGAACACTACAGGCCCCTACGGAACCCTACACAACCCTCCGGAAACATATGGCACCCTACAAGCTCCTACCAACCCCTGCGGGCACTTACACAACCCTACAGGCCCCTACGGAAATCTACGGGACTCCACGGGCCCCTAGGGAAGCCTACAGAGTTTGACGGAACCCTACAAGCCCCTCTGGAACCCTACAGAATACTCCAGGACCCGACAGCACTCTACAAGACCCTTAGCAACACAACGGAACCTCACGAAAACCCTATGGGCTCCTACAGAACACTGCAGGTGCCTACGGAACCCTACAGACCCCTACAGAATACTACCAGCCACTACGAAAACCTATGGCGCCTACGGAACTCTACGGAACCTGACAGAAACACCGTGGGCCCCTACAGGCCCTTGTGGGCACTTGCAGAACTCTGCAGGAACCCACGGAACTTTATGGAACCCTACCAGCACCTACGGAAGCCTAAAGACCCTTGCAGGCAGTTACGGAACGGTACAGGGCCCTACGGAACTTTACCAGCCACTACGGAACTCTACGGGCCCCTACGGAACCCTGCAGAACCCTCCAGAACCTTACACAATCCCACAGACTCCTACAGACTCCTGCGGGCACTTACACAACCCTACAGGCCCTTACGGAACACTGCCAGCCCCTATGGAAGGAACCCTACGGGCCCCTACAGAACACTACTAGCTCCTGCGGTATTCTACAGGCCTCTAGGGAACCTACGAAGCTCTACGGAACCCTATGGATCCTTACGGAACAGTACGGGCCCCTTCAGACCTCTGCGGGCGCTTATGGAAACCTACAGGACCCTACGGAACTCTACGAGACTCTACAGGCCCCTAGGGAACACCACAGGCCCCTACGGAACCCTACACAACCCTCCAGAAACTTATGGCACCCTACAAGCTCCTACCAACCCCTGCGGGCACTTACACAACCCTACAGGCCCCTACGGAAATCTACGGGACTCCACGGGCCCCTACGGAAGCCTACAGATTTTGACGGAACCCTACAAGCCCCTCTGGAACCCTACAGAATACTCCAGGACCCGACAGCACTCTACAGGACCCTTAGCAACACAACGGAACCTCACTAAAACCCTATGGGCTCCTACAGAACACTGCAGGTGCCTACGGAACCCTACAGACCCCTACAGAATACTACCAGCCACTACGAAAACCTATGGCGCCTACGGAACTCTACGGAACCTGACAGAAACACCGTGGGCCCCTACAGGCCCTTGCGGGCACTTGCAGAACTCTGCAGGAACCCACGGAACTTTATGGAACCCTACCAGCCCCTACGGAAGCCTAAAGACCCTTGCAGGCAGTTACGGAACGGTACAGGGCCCTACGGAACTTTACCAGCCACTACGGAACTCTACGGGCCCCTACGGAACCCTGCAGAACCCTCCAGAACCTTACAGAATCCCACAGACTCCTACAGACTCCTGCGGGCACTTACACAACCCTACAGGCCCTTACGGAACACTGCCAGCCCCTATGGAAGGAACCCTACGGGCCCCTACAGAACACTACTAGCTCCTGCGGTATTCTACAGGCCTCTAGGGAACCTACGAAGCTCTACGGAACCCTATGGATCCTTACGGAACAGTACGGGCCCCTTCAGACCTCTGCGGGCGCTTATGGAAACCTACAGGACCCTACGGAACTCTACGAGACTCTACAGGCCCCTAGGGAACACCACAGGCCCCTACGGAACCCTACACAACCCTCCGGAAACATATGGCACCCTACAAGCTCCTACCAACCCCTGCGGGCACTTACACAACCCTACAGGCCCCTACGGAAATCTACGGGACTCCACGGGACCCTAGGGAAGCCTACAGATTTTGACGGAACCCTACAAGCCCCTCTGGAACCCTACAGAATACTCCAGGACCCGACAGCACTCTACAAGACCCTTAGCAACACAACGGAACCTCACGAAAACCCTATGGGCTCCTACAGAACACTGCAGGTGCCTACGGAACCCTACAGACCCCTACAGAATACTACCAGCCACTACGAAAACCTATGGCGCCTACGGAACTCTACGGAACCTGACAGAAACACCGTGGGCCCCTACAGGCCCTTGCGGGCACTTGCAGAACTCTGCAGGAACCCACGGAACTTTATGGAACCCTACCAGCCCCTACGGAAGCCTAAAGACCCTTGCAGGCAGTTACGGAACGGTACAGGGCCCTACGGAACTTTACCAGCCACTACGGAACTCTACGGGCCCCTACGGAACCCTGCAGAACCCTCCAGAACCTTACAGAATCCCACAGACTCCTACAGACTCCTGCGGGCACTTACTCAACCCTACAGGCCCTTACGGAACACTGCCAGCCCCTATGGAAGGAACCCTACGGGCCCCTACAGAACACTACTAGCTCCTGCGGTATTCTACAGGCCTCTAGGGAACCTACGAAGCTCTACGGAACCCTATGGATCCTTACGGAACAGTACGGGCCCCTTCAGACCTCTGCGGGCGCTTATGGAAACCTACAGGACCCTACGGAACTCTACGAGACTCTACAGGCCCCTAGGGAACACCACAGGCCCCTACGGAACCCTACACAACCCTCCGGAAACATATGGCACCCTACAAGCTCCTACCAACCCCTGCGGGCACTTACACAACCCTACAGGCCCCTACGGAAATCTACGGGACTCCACGGGACCCTAGAGAAGCCTACAGATTTTGACGGAACCCTACAAGCCCCTCTGGAACCCTACAGAATACTCCAGGACCCGACAGCACTCTACAAGACCCTTAGCAACACAACGGAACCTCACTAAAACCCTATGGGCTCCTACAGAACACTGCAGGTGCCTACGGAACCCTACAGACCCCTACAGAATACTACCAGCCACTACGAAAACCTATGGCCCCTACGGAACTCTACGGAACCTGACAGAAACACCGTGGGCCCCTACAGGCCCTTGCGGGCACTTGCAGAACTCTGCAGGAACCCACGGAACTTTATGGAACCCTACCAGCCCCTACGGAAGCCTAAAGACCCTTGCAGGCAGTTACGGAACGGTACAGGGCCCTACGGAACTTTACCAGCCACTACGGAACTCTACGGGCCCCTACGGAACCCTGCAGAACCCTCCAGAACCTTACAGAATCCCACAGACTCCTACAGACTCCTGTGGGCACTTACACAACCCTACAGGCCCTTACGGAACACTGCCAGCCCCTATGGAAGGAACCCTACGGGCCCCTACAGAACACTACTAGCTCCTGCGGTATTCTACAGGCCTCTAGGGAACCTACGAAGCTCTACGGAACCCTATGGATCCTTACGGAACAGTACGGGCCCCTTCAGACCTCTGCGGGCGCTTATGGAAACCTACAGGACCCTACGGAACTCTACGAGACTCTACAGGCCCCTAGGGAACACTACAGGCCCCTACGGAACCCTACACAACCCTCCGGAAACTTATGGCACCCTACAAGCTCCTACCAACCCCTGCGGGCACTTACACAACCCTACAGGCCCCTACGGAAATCTACGGGACTCCACGGGACCCTAGGGAAGCCTACAGAGTTTGACGGAACCCTACAAGCCCCTCTGGAACCCTACAGAATACTCCAGGACCCGACAGCACTCTACAAGACCCTTAGCAACACAACGGAACCTCACTAAAACCCTATGGGCTCCTACAGAACACTGCAGGTGCCTACGGAACCCTACAGACCCCTACAGAATACTACCAGCCACTACGAAAACCTATGGCGCCTACGGAACTCTACGGAACCTGACAGAAACACCGTGGGCCCCTACAGGCCCTTGCGGGCACTTGCAGAACTCTGCAGGAACCCACGGAACTTTATGGAACCCTACCAGCCCCTACGGAAGCCTAAAGACCCTTGCAGGCAGTTACGGAACGGTACAGGGCCCTACGGAACTTTACCAGCCACTACGGAACTCTACGGGCCCCTACGGAACCCTGCAGAACCCTCCAGAACCTTACAGAATCCCACAGACTCCTACAGACTCCTGCGGGCACTTACTCAACCCTAGAGGCCCTTACGGAACACTGCCAGCCCCTATGGAAGGAACCCTACGGGCCCCTACAGAACACTACTAGCTCCTGCGGTATTCTACAGGCCTCTAGGGAACCTACGAAGCTCTACGGAACCCTATGGATCCTTACGGAACAGTACGGGCCCCTTCAGACCTCTGCGGGCGCTTATGGAAACCTACAGGACCCTACGGAACTCTACGAGACTCTACAGGCCCCTAGGGAACACTACAGGCCCCTACGGAACCCTACACAACCCTCCGGAAACTTATGGCACCCTACAAGCTCCTACCAACCCCTGCGGGCACTTACACAACCCTACAGGCCCCTACGGAAATCTACGGGACTCCACGGGCCCCTAGGGAAGCCTACAGAGTTTGACGGAACCCTACAAGCCCCTCTGGAACCCTACAGAATACTCCAGGACCCGACAGCACTCTACAAGACCCTTAGCAACACAACGGAACCTCACGAAAACCCTATGGGCTCCTACAGAACACTGCAGGTGCCTACGGAACCCTACAGACCCCTACAGAATACTACCAGCCACTACGAAAACCTATGGCGCCTACGGAACTCTACGGAACCTGACAGAAACACCGTGGGCCCCTACAGGCCCTTGTGGGCACTTGCAGAACTCTGCAGGAACCCACGGAACTTTATGGAACCCTACCAGCCCCTACGGAAGCCTAAAGACCCTTGCAGGCAGTGACGGAACGGTACAGGGCCCTACGGAACTTTACCAGCCACTACGGAACTCTACGGGCCCCTACGGAACCCTGCAACACAACCCTACAGTCCCTTACAGAACACTGCCAGCCCCTATGGAAGGAACCCTACGGGGCCCTACAGAACACTACTAGCTCCTGCGGTATTCTACAGGCCTCTAGGGAACCTACAAAGCTCTACGGAACCCTATGGATCCTTACGGAACAGTACGGGCCCCTTCAGACCTCTGCGGGCGCTTATGGAAACCTACAGGACCCTACGGAACTCTACGAGACTCTACAGGCCCCTAGGGAACACTACAGGCCCCTACGGAACCCTACACAACCCTCCGGAAACTTATGGCACCCTACAAGCTCCTACCAACCCCTGCGGGCACTTACACAACCCTACAGGCCCCTACGGAAATCTACGGGACTCCACGGGCCCCTAGGGAACCCTACAGATTTTGACGGAACCCTACAAGCCCCTCTGGAACCCTACAGAATACTCCAGGACCCGACAGCACTCTACAAGACCCTTAGCAACACAACGGAACCTCACGAAAACCCTATGGGCTCCTACAGAACACTGCAGGTGCCTACGGAACCCTACAGACCCCTACAGAATACTACCAGCCACTACGAAAACCTATGGCCCCTACGGAACTCTACGGAACCTGACAGAAACACCGTGGGCCCCTACAGGCCCTTGCGGGCACTTGCAGAACTCTGCAGGAACCCACGGAACTTTATGGAACCCTACCAGCCCCTACGGAAGCCTAAAGACCCTTGCAGGCAGTGACGGAACGGTACAGGGCCCTACGGAACTTTACCAGCCACTACGGAACTCTACGGGCCCCTACGGAACCCTGCAGAACCCTCCAGAACCTTACAGAATCCCACAGACTCCTACAGACTCCTGCGGGCACTTACTCAACCCTACAGGCCCTTACGGAACACTGCCAGCCCCTATGGAAGGAACCCTACGGGCCCCTACAGAACACTACTAGCTCCTGCGGTATTCTACAGGCCTCTAGGGAACCTACGAAGCTCTACGGAACCCTATGGATCCTTACGGAACAGTACGGGCCCCTTCAGACCTCTGCGGGCGCTTATGGAAACCTAGAGGACCCTACGGAACTCTACGAGACTCTACAGGCCCCTAGGGAACACTACAGGCCCCTACGGAACCCTACACAACCCTCCGGAAACTTATGGCACCCTACAAGCTCCTACCAACCCCTGCGGGCACTTACACAACCCTACAGGCCCCTACGGAAATCTACGGGACTCCACGGGCCCCTAGGGAACCCTACAGATTTTGACGGAACCCTACAAGCCCCTCTGGAACCCTACAGAATACTCCAGGACCCGACAGCACTCTACAAGACCCTTAGCAACACAACGGAACCTCACGAAAACCCTATGGGCTCCTACAGAACACTGCAGGTGCCTACGGAACCCTACAGACCCCTACAGAATACTACCAGCCACTACGAAAACCTATGGCCCCTACGGAACTCTACGGAACCTGACAGAAACACCGTGGGCCCCTACAGGCCCTTGCGGGCACTTGCAGAACTCTGCAGGAACCCACGGAACTTTATGGAACCCTACCAGCCCCTACGGAAGCCTAAAGACCCTTGCAGGCAGTGACGGAACGGTACAGGGCCCTACGGAACTTTACCAGCCACTACGGAACTCTACGGGCCCCTACGGAACCCTGCAGAACCCTCCAGAACCTTACAGAATCCCACAGACTCCTACAGACTCCTGCGGGCACTTACTCAACCCTACAGGCCCTTACGGAACACTGCCAGCCCCTATGGAAGGAACCCTACGGGCCCCTACAGAACACTACTAGCTCCTGCGGTATTCTACAGGCCTCTAGGGAACCTACGAAGCTCTACGGAACCCTATGGATCCTTACGGAACAGTACGGGCCCCTTCAGACCTCTGCGGGCGCTTATGGAAACCTACAGGACCCTACGGAACTCTACGAGACTCTACAGGCCCCTAGGGAACACTACAGGCCCCTACGGAACCCTACACAACCCTCCGGAAACTTATGGCACCCTACAAGCTCCTACCAACCCCTGCGGGCACTTACACAACCCTACAGGCCCCTACGGAAATCTACGGGACTCCACGGGCCCCTAGAGAAGCCTACAGATTTTGACGGAACCCTACAAGCCCCTCTGGAACCCTACAGAATACTCCAGGACCCGACAGCACTCTACAAGACCCTTAGCAACACAACGGAACCTCACTAAAACCCTATGGGCTCCTACAGAACACTGCAGGTGCCTACGGAACCCTACAGACCCCTACAGAATACTACCAGCCACTACGAAAACCTATGGCCCCTACGGAACTCTACGGAACCTGACAGAAACACCGTGGGCCCCTACAGGCCCTTGCGGGCACTTGCAGAACTCTGCAGGAACCCACGGAACTTTATGGAACCCTACCAGCCCCTACGGAAGCCTAAAGACCCTTGCAGGCAGTTACGGAACGGTACAGGGCCCTACGGAACTTTACCAGCCACTACGGAACTCTACGGGCCCCTACGGAACCCTGCAGAACCCTCCAGAACCTTACAGAATCCCACAGACTCCTACAGACTCCTGTGGGCACTTACACAACCCTACAGGCCCTTACGGAACACTGCCAGCCCCTATGGAAGGAACCCTACGGGCCCCTACAGAACACTACTAGCTCCTGCGGTATTCTACAGGCCTCTAGGGAACCTACGAAGCTCTACGGAACCCTATGGATCCTTACGGAACAGTACGGGCCCCTTCAGACCTCTGCGGGCGCTTATGGAAACCTACAGGACCCTACGGAACTCTACGAGACTCTACAGGCCCCTAGGGAACACTACAGGCCCCTACGGAACCCTACACAACCCTCCGGAAACTTATGGCACCCTACAAGCTCCTACCAACCCCTGCGGGCACTTACACAACCCTACAGGCCCCTACGGAAATCTACGGGACTCCACGGGACCCTAGGGAAGCCTACAGAGTTTGACGGAACCCTACAAGCCCCTCTGGAACCCTACAGAATACTCCAGGACCCGACAGCACTCTACAAGACCCTTAGCAACACAACGGAACCTCACTAAAACCCTATGGGCTCCTACAGAACACTGCAGGTGCCTACGGAACCCTACAGACCCCTACAGAATACTACCAGCCACTACGAAAACCTATGGCGCCTACGGAACTCTACGGAACCTGACAGAAACACCGTGGGCCCCTACAGGCCCTTGCGGGCACTTGCAGAACTCTGCAGGAACCCACGGAACTTTATGGAACCCTACCAGCCCCTACGGAAGCCTAAAGACCCTTGCAGGCAGTTACGGAACGGTACAGGGCCCTACGGAACTTTACCAGCCACTACGGAACTCTACGGGCCCCTACGGAACCCTGCAGAACCCTCCAGAACCTTACAGAATCCCACAGACTCCTACAGACTCCTGCGGGCACTTACTCAACCCTAGAGGCCCTTACGGAACACTGCCAGCCCCTATGGAAGGAACCCTACGGGCCCCTACAGAACACTACTAGCTCCTGCGGTATTCTACAGGCCTCTAGGGAACCTACGAAGCTCTACGGAACCCTATGGATCCTTACGGAACAGTACGGGCCCCTTCAGACCTCTGCGGGCGCTTATGGAAACCTACAGGACCCTACGGAACTCTACGAGACTCTACAGGCCCCTAGGGAACACTACAGGCCCCTACGGAACCCTACACAACCCTCCGGAAACTTATGGCACCCTACAAGCTCCTACCAACCCCTGCGGGCACTTACACAACCCTACAGGCCCCTACGGAAATCTACGGGACTCCACGGGCCCCTAGGGAAGCCTACAGAGTTTGACGGAACCCTACAAGCCCCTCTGGAACCCTACAGAATACTCCAGGACCCGACAGCACTCTACAAGACCCTTAGCAACACAACGGAACCTCACGAAAACCCTATGGGCTCCTACAGAACACTGCAGGTGCCTACGGAACCCTACAGACCCCTACAGAATACTACCAGCCACTACGAAAACCTATGGCGCCTACGGAACTCTACGGAACCTGACAGAAACACCGTGGGCCCCTACAGGCCCTTGTGGGCACTTGCAGAACTCTGCAGGAACCCACGGAACTTTATGGAACCCTACCAGCCCCTACGGAAGCCTAAAGACCCTTGCAGGCAGTGACGGAACGGTACAGGGCCCTACGGAACTTTACCAGCCACTACGGAACTCTACGGGCCCCTACGGAACCCTGCAACACAACCCTACAGTCCCTTACAGAACACTGCCAGCCCCTATGGAAGGAACCCTACGGGGCCCTACAGAACACTACTAGCTCCTGCGGTATTCTACAGGCCTCTAGGGAACCTACAAAGCTCTACGGAACCCTATGGATCCTTACGGAACAGTACGGGCCCCTTCAGACCTCTGCGGGCGCTTATGGAAACCTACAGGACCCTACGGAACTCTACGAGACTCTACAGGCCCCTAGGGAACACTACAGGCCCCTACGGAACCCTACACAACCCTCCGGAAACTTATGGCACCCTACAAGCTCCTACCAACCCCTGCGGGCACTTACACAACCCTACAGGCCCCTACGGAAATCTACGGGACTCCACGGGCCCCTAGGGAACCCTACAGATTTTGACGGAACCCTACAAGCCCCTCTGGAACCCTACAGAATACTCCAGGACCCGACAGCACTCTACAAGACCCTTAGCAACACAACGGAACCTCACGAAAACCCTATGGGCTCCTACAGAACACTGCAGGTGCCTACGGAACCCTACAGACCCCTACAGAATACTACCAGCCACTACGAAAACCTATGGCCCCTACGGAACTCTACGGAACCTGACAGAAACACCGTGGGCCCCTACAGGCCCTTGCGGGCACTTGCAGAACTCTGCAGGAACCCACGGAACTTTATGGAACCCTACCAGCCCCTACGGAAGCCTAAAGACCCTTGCAGGCAGTGACGGAACGGTACAGGGCCCTACGGAACTTTACCAGCCACTACGGAACTCTACGGGCCCCTACGGAACCCTGCAGAACCCTCCAGAACCTTACAGAATCCCACAGACTCCTACAGACTCCTGCGGGCACTTACTCAACCCTACAGGCCCTTACGGAACACTGCCAGCCCCTATGGAAGGAACCCTACGGGCCCCTACAGAACACTACTAGCTCCTGCGGTATTCTACAGGCCTCTAGGGAACCTACGAAGCTCTACGGAACCCTATGGATCCTTACGGAACAGTACGGGCCCCTTCAGACCTCTGCGGGCGCTTATGGAAACCTAGAGGACCCTACGGAACTCTACGAGACTCTACAGGCCCCTAGGGAACACTACAGGCCCCTACGGAACCCTACACAACCCTCCGGAAACTTATGGCACCCTACAAGCTCCTACCAACCCCTGCGGGCACTTACACAACCCTACAGGCCCCTACGGAAATCTACGGGACTCCACGGGCCCCTAGGGAACCCTACAGATTTTGACGGAACCCTACAAGCCCCTCTGGAACCCTACAGAATACTCCAGGACCCGACAGCACTCTACAAGACCCTTAGCAACACAACGGAACCTCACGAAAACCCTATGGGCTCCTACAGAACACTGCAGGTGCCTACGGAACCCTACAGACCCCTACAGAATACTACCAGCCACTACGAAAACCTATGGCCCCTACGGAACTCTACGGAACCTGACAGAAACACCGTGGGCCCCTACAGGCCCTTGCGGGCACTTGCAGAACTCTGCAGGAACCCACGGAACTTTATGGAACCCTACCAGCCCCTACGGAAGCCTAAAGACCCTTGCAGGCAGTGACGGAACGGTACAGGGCCCTACGGAACTTTACCAGCCACTACGGAACTCTACGGGCCCCTACGGAACCCTGCAGAACCCTCCAGAACCTTACAGAATCCCACAGACTCCTACAGACTCCTGCGGGCACTTACACAAACCTACAGGCCCTTACGGAACACTGCCAGCCCCTATGGAAGGAACCCTACGGGCCCCTACAGAACACTACTAGCTCCTGCGGTATTCTACAGGCCTCTAGGGAACCTACGAAGCTCTACGGAACCCTATGGATCCTTACGGAACAGTACGGGCCCCTTCAGACCTCTGCGGGCGCTTATGGAAACCTACAGGACCCTACGGAACTCTACGAGACTCTACAGGCCCCTAGGGAACACTACAGGCCCCTACGGAACCCTACACAACCCTCCGGAAACTTATGGCACCCTACAAGCTCCTACCAACCCCTGCGGGCACTTACACAACCCTACAGGCCCCTACGGAAATCTACGGGACTCCACGGGCCCCTAGGGAAGCCTACAGATTTTGACGGAACCCTACAAGCCCCTCTGGAACCCTACAGAATACTCCAGGACCCGACAGCACTCTACAAGACCCTTAGCAACACAACGGAACCTCACGAAAACCCTATGGGCTCCTACAGAACACTGCAGGTGCCTACGGAACCCTACAGACCCCTACAGAATACTACCAGCCACTACGAAAACCTATGGCCCCTACGGAACTCTACGGAACCTGACAGAAACACCGTGGGCCCCTACAGGCCCTTGCGGGCACTTGCAGAACTCTGCAGGAACCCACGGAACTTTATGGAACCCTACCAGCCCCTACGGAAGCCTAAAGACCCTTGCAGGCAGTGACGGAACGGTACAGGGCCCTACGGAACTTTACCAGCCACTACGGAACTCTACGGGCCCCTACGGAACCCTGCAGAACCCTCCAGAACCTTACAGAATCCCACAGACTCCTACAGACTCCTGCGGGCACTTACTCAACCCTACAGGCCCTTACGGAACACTGCCAGCCCCTATGGAAGGAACCCTACGGGGCCCTACAGAACACTACTAGCTCCTGCGGTATTCTACAGGCCTCTAGGGAACCTACAAAGCTCTACGGAACCCTATGGATCCTTACGGAACAGTACGGGCCCCTTCAGACCTCTGCGGGCGCTTATGGAAACCTACAGGACCCTACGGAACTCTACGAGACTCTACAGGCCCCTAGGGAACACTACAGGCCCCTACGGAACCCTACACAACCCTCCGGAAACTTATGGCACCCTACAAGCTCCTACCAACCCCTGCGGGCACTTACACAACCCTACAGGCCCCTACGGAAATCTACGGGACTCCACGGGCCCCTAGGGAACCCTACAGATTTTGACGGAACCCTACAAGCCCCTCTGGAACCCTACAGAATACTCCAGGACCCGACAGCACTCTACAAGACCCTTAGCAACACAACGGAACCTCACGAAAACCCTATGGGCTCCTACAGAACACTGCAGGTGCCTACGGAACCCTACAGACCCCTACAGAATACTACCAGCCACTACGAAAACCTATGGCCCCTACGGAACTCTACGGAACCTGACAGAAACACCGTGGGCCCCTACAGGCCCTTGCGGGCACTTGCAGAACTCTGCAGGAACCCACGGAACTTTATGGAACCCTACCAGCCCCTACGGAAGCCTAAAGACCCTTGCAGGCAGTGACGGAACGGTACAGGGCCCTACGGAACTTTACCAGCCACTACGGAACTCTACGGGCCCCTACGGAACCCTGCAGAACCCTCCAGAACCTTACAGAATCCCACAGACTCCTACAGACTCCTGCGGGCACTTACTCAACCCTACAGGCCCTTACGGAACACTGCCAGCCCCTATGGAAGGAACCCTACGGGCCCCTACAGAACACTACTAGCTCCTGCGGTATTCTACAGGCCTCTAGGGAACCTACGAAGCTCTACGGAACCCTATGGATCCTTACGGAACAGTACGGGCCCCTTCAGACCTCTGCGGGCGCTTATGGAAACCTAGAGGACCCTACGGAACTCTACGAGACTCTACAGGCCCCTAGGGAACACTACAGGCCCCTACGGAACCCTACACAACCCTCCGGAAACTTATGGCACCCTACAAGCTCCTACCAACCCCTGCGGGCACTTACACAACCCTACAGGCCCCTACGGAAATCTACGGGACTCCACGGGCCCCTAGGGAACCCTACAGATTTTGACGGAACCCTACAAGCCCCTCTGGAACCCTACAGAATACTCCAGGACCCGACAGCACTCTACAAGACCCTTAGCAACACAACGGAACCTCACGAAAACCCTATGGGCTCCTACAGAACACTGCAGGTGCCTACGGAACCCTACAGACCCCTACAGAATACTACCAGCCACTACGAAAACCTATGGCCCCTACGGAACTCTACGGAACCTGACAGAAACACCGTGGGCCCCTACAGGCCCTTGCGGGCACTTGCAGAACTCTGCAGGAACCCACGGAACTTTATGGAACCCTACCAGCCCCTACGGAAGCCTAAAGACCCTTGCAGGCAGTGACGGAACGGTACAGGGCCCTACGGAACTTTACCAGCCACTACGGAACTCTACGGGCCCCTACGGAACCCTGCAGAACCCTCCAGAACCTTACAGAATCCCACAGACTCCTACAGACTCCTGCGGGCACTTACTCAACCCTACAGGCCCTTACGGAACACTGCCAGCCCCTATGGAAGGAACCCTACGGGCCCCTACAGAACACTACTAGCTCCTGCGGTATTCTACAGGCCTCTAGGGAACCTACGAAGCTCTACGGAACCCTATGGATCCTTACGGAACAGTACGGGCCCCTTCAGACCTCTGCGGGCGCTTATGGAAACCTACAGGACCCTACGGAACTCTACGAGACTCTACAGGCCCCTAGGGAACACTACAGGCCCCTACGGAACCCTACACAACCCTCCGGAAACTTATGGCACCCTACAAGCTCCTACCAACCCCTGCGGGCACTTACACAACCCTACAGGCCCCTACGGAAATCTACGGGACTCCACGGGCCCCTAGAGAAGCCTACAGATTTTGACGGAACCCTACAAGCCCCTCTGGAACCCTACAGAATACTCCAGGACCCGACAGCACTCTACAAGACCCTTAGCAACACAACGGAACCTCACTAAAACCCTATGGGCTCCTACAGAACACTGCAGGTGCCTACGGAACCCTACAGACCCCTACAGAATACTACCAGCCACTACGAAAACCTATGGCCCCTACGGAACTCTACGGAACCTGACAGAAACACCGTGGGCCCCTACAGGCCCTTGCGGGCACTTGCAGAACTCTGCAGGAACCCACGGAACTTTATGGAACCCTACCAGCCCCTACGGAAGCCTAAAGACCCTTGCAGGCAGTTACGGAACGGTACAGGGCCCTACGGAACTTTACCAGCCACTACGGAACTCTACGGGCCCCTACGGAACCCTGCAGAACCCTCCAGAACCTTACAGAATCCCACAGACTCCTACAGACTCCTGTGGGCACTTACACAAACCTACAGGCCCTTACGGAACACTGCCAGCCCCTATGGAAGGAACCCTACGGGCCCCTACAGAACACTACTAGCTCCTGCGGTATTCTACAGGCCTCTAGGGAACCTACGAAGCTCTACGGAACCCTATGGATCCTTACGGAACAGTACGGGCCCCTTCAGACCTCTGCGGGCGCTTATGGAAACCTACAGGACCCTACGGAACTCTACGAGACTCTACAGGCCCCTAGGGAACACTACAGGCCCCTACGGAACCCTACACAACCCTCCGGAAACTTATGGCACCCTACAAGCTCCTACCAACCCCTGCGGGCACTTACACAACCCTACAGGCCCCTACGGAAATCTACGGGACTCCACGGGACCCTAGGGAAGCCTACAGAGTTTGACGGAACCCTACAAGCCCCTCTGGAACCCTACAGAATACTCCAGGACCCGACAGCACTCTACAAGACCCTTAGCAACACAACGGAACCTCACTAAAACCCTATGGGCTCCTACAGAACACTGCAGGTGCCTACGGAACCCTACAGACCCCTACAGAATACTACCAGCCACTACGAAAACCTATGGCGCCTACGGAACTCTACGGAACCTGACAGAAACACCGTGGGCCCCTACAGGCCCTTGCGGGCACTTGCAGAACTCTGCAGGAACCCACGGAACTTTATGGAACCCTACCAGCCCCTACGGAAGCCTAAAGACCCTTGCAGGCAGTTACGGAACGGTACAGGGCCCTACGGAACTCTACGGGCCCCTACGGAACCCTGCAGAACCCTCCAGAACCTTACAGAATCCCACAGACTCCTACAGACTCCTGCGGGCACTTACTCAACCCTAGAGGCCCTTACGGAACACTGCCAGCCCCTATGGAAGGAACCCTACGGGCCCCTACAGAACACTACTAGCTCCTGCGGTATTCTACAGGCCTCTAGGGAACCTACGAAGCTCTACGGAACCCTATGGATCCTTACGGAACAGTACGGGCCCCTTCAGACCTCTGCGGGCGCTTATGGAAACCTACAGGACCCTACGGAACTCTACGAGACTCTACAGGCCCCTAGGGAACACTACAGGCCCCTACGGAACCCTACACAACCCTCCGGAAACTTATGGCACCCTACAAGCTCCTACCAACCCCTGCGGGCACTTACACAACCCTACAGGCCCCTACGGAAATCTACGGGACTCCACGGGCCCCTAGGGAAGCCTACAGAGTTTGACGGAACCCTACAAGCCCCTCTGGAACCCTACAGAATACTCCAGGACCCGACAGCACTCTACAAGACCCTTAGCAACACAACGGAACCTCACGAAAACCCTATGGGCTCCTACAGAACACTGCAGGTGCCTACGGAACCCTACAGACCCCTACAGAATACTACCAGCCACTACGAAAACCTATGGCGCCTACGGAACTCTACGGAACCTGACAGAAACACCGTGGGCCCCTACAGGCCCTTGTGGGCACTTGCAGAACTCTGCAGGAACCCACGGAACTTTATGGAACCCTACCAGCCCCTACGGAAGCCTAAAGACCCTTGCAGGCAGTGACGGAACGGTACAGGGCCCTACGGAACTTTACCAGCCACTACGGAACTCTACGGGCCCCTACGGAACCCTGCAACACAACCCTACAGTCCCTTACAGAACACTGCCAGCCCCTATGGAAGGAACCCTACGGGGCCCTACAGAACACTACTAGCTCCTGCGGTATTCTACAGGCCTCTAGGGAACCTACAAAGCTCTACGGAACCCTATGGATCCTTACGGAACAGTACGGGCCCCTTCAGACCTCTGCGGGCGCTTATGGAAACCTACAGGACCCTACGGAACTCTACGAGACTCTACAGGCCCCTAGGGAACACTACAGGCCCCTACGGAACCCTACACAACCCTCCGGAAACTTATGGCACCCTACAAGCTCCTACCAACCCCTGCGGGCACTTACACAACCCTACAGGCCCCTACGGAAATCTACGGGACTCCACGGGCCCCTAGGGAACCCTACAGATTTTGACGGAACCCTACAAGCCCCTCTGGAACCCTACAGAATACTCCAGGACCCGACAGCACTCTACAAGACCCTTAGCAACACAACGGAACCTCACGAAAACCCTATGGGCTCCTACAGAACACTGCAGGTGCCTACGGAACCCTACAGACCCCTACAGAATACTACCAGCCACTACGAAAACCTATGGCCCCTACGGAACTCTACGGAACCTGACAGAAACACCGTGGGCCCCTACAGGCCCTTGCGGGCACTTGCAGAACTCTGCAGGAACCCACGGAACTTTATGGAACCCTACCAGCCCCTACGGAAGCCTAAAGACCCTTGCAGGCAGTGACGGAACGGTACAGGGCCCTACGGAACTTTACCAGCCACTACGGAACTCTACGGGCCCCTACGGAACCCTGCAGAACCCTCCAGAACCTTACAGAATCCCACAGACTCCTACAGACTCCTGCGGGCACTTACTCAACCCTACAGGCCCTTACGGAACACTGCCAGCCCCTATGGAAGGAACCCTACGGGCCCCTACAGAACACTACTAGCTCCTGCGGTATTCTACAGGCCTCTAGGGAACCTACGAAGCTCTACGGAACCCTATGGATCCTTACGGAACAGTACGGGCCCCTTCAGACCTCTGCGGGCGCTTATGGAAACCTACAGGACCCTACGGAACTCTACGAGACTCTACAGGCCCCTAGGGAACACTACAGGCCCCTACGGAACCCTACACAACCCTCCGGAAACTTATGGCACCCTACAAGCTCCTACCAACCCCTGCGGGCACTTACACAACCCTACAGGCCCCTACGGAAATCTACGGGACTCCACGGGCCCCTAGGGAACCCTACAGATTTTGACGGAACCCTACAAGCCCCTCTGGAACCCTACAGAATACTCCAGGACCCGACAGCACTCTACAAGACCCTTAGCAACACAACGGAACCTCACGAAAACCCTATGGGCTCCTACAGAACACTGCAGGTGCCTACGGAACCCTACAGACCCCTACAGAATACTACCAGCCACTACGAAAACCTATGGCCCCTACGGAACTCTACGGAACCTGACAGAAACACCGTGGGCCCCTACAGGCCCTTGCGGGCACTTGCAGAACTCTGCAGGAACCCACGGAACTTTATGGAACCCTACCAGCCCCTACGGAAGCCTAAAGACCCTTGCAGGCAGTGACGGAACGGTACAGGGCCCTACGGAACTTTACCAGCCACTACGGAACTCTACGGGCCCCTACGGAACCCTGCAGAACCCTCCAGAACCTTACAGAATCCCACAGACTCCTACAGACTCCTGCGGGCACTTACACAAACCTACAGGCCCTTACGGAACACTGCCAGCCCCTATGGAAGGAACCCTACGGGCCCCTACAGAACACTACTAGCTCCTGCGGTATTCTACAGGCCTCTAGGGAACCTACGAAGCTCTACGGAACCCTATGGATCCTTACGGAACAGTACGGGCCCCTTCAGACCTCTGCGGGCGCTTATGGAAACCTACAGGACCCTACGGAACTCTACGAGACTCTACAGGCCCCTAGGGAACACTACAGGCCCCTACGGAACCCTACACAACCCTCCGGAAACTTATGGCACCCTACAAGCTCCTACCAACCCCTGCGGGCACTTACACAACCCTACAGGCCCCTACGGAAATCTACGGGACTCCACGGGCCCCTAGGGAAGCCTACAGATTTTGACGGAACCCTACAAGCCCCTCTGGAACCCTACAGAATACTCCAGGACCCGACAGCACTCTACAAGACCCTTAGCAACACAACGGAACCTCACGAAAACCCTATGGGCTCCTACAGAACACTGCAGGTGCCTACGGAACCCTACAGACCCCTACAGAATACTACCAGCCACTACGAAAACCTATGGCCCCTACGGAACTCTACGGAACCTGACAGAAACACCGTGGGCCCCTACAGGCCCTTGCGGGCACTTGCAGAACTCTGCAGGAACCCACGGAACTTTATGGAACCCTACCAGCCCCTACGGAAGCCTAAAGACCCTTGCAGGCAGTGACGGAACGGTACAGGGCCCTACGGAACTTTACCAGCCACTACGGAACTCTACGGGCCCCTACGGAACCCTGCAGAACCCTCCAGAACCTTACACAATCCCACAGACTCCTACAGACTCCTGCGGGCACTTACTCAACCCTACAGGCCCTTACGGAACACTGCCAGCCCCTATGGAAGGAACCCTACGGGCCCCTACAGAACACTACTAGCTCCTGCGGTATTCTACAGGCCTCTAGGGAACCTACGAAGCTCTACGGAACCCTATGGATCCTTACGGAACAGTACGGGCCCCTTCAGACCTCTGCGGGCGCTTATGGAAACCTACAGGACCCTACGGAACTCTACGAGACTCTACAGGCCCCTAGGGAACACTACAGGCCCCTACGGAACCCTACACAACCCTCCGGAAACTTATGGCACCCTACAAGCTCCTACCAACCCCTGCGGGCACTTACACAACCCTACAGGCCCCTACGGAAATCTACGGGACTCCACGGGCCCCTAGGGAAGCCTACAGATTTTGACGGAACCCTACAAGCCCCTCTGGAACCCTACAGAATACTCCAGGACCCGACAGCACTCTACAAGACCCTTAGCAACACAACGGAACCTCACTAAAACCCTATGGGCTCCTACAGAACACTGCAGGTGCCTACGGAACCCTACAGACCCCTACAGAATACTACCAGCCACTACGAAAACCTATGGCCCCTACGGAACTCTACGGAACCTGACAGAAACACCGTGGGCCCCTACAGGCCCTTGCGGGCACTTGCAGAACTCTGCAGGAACCCACGGAACTTTATGGAACCCTACCAGCCCCTACGGAAGCCTAAAGACCCTTGCAGGCAGTTACGGAATGGTACAGGGCCCTACGGAACTTTACCAGCCACTACGGAACTCTACGGGCCCCTACGGAACCCTGCAGAACCCTCCAGAACCTTACAGAATCCCACAGACTCCTACAGACTCCTGCGGGCACTTACACAACCCTACAGGCCCTTACGGAACACTGCCAGCCCCTATGGAAGGAACCCTACGGGCCCCTACAGAACACTACTAGCTCCTGCGGTATTCTACAGGCCTCTAGGGAACCTACGAAGCTCTACGGAACCCTATGGATCCTTACGGAACAGTACGGGCCCCTTCAGACCTCTGCGGGCGCTTATGGAAACCTACAGGACCCTACGGAACTCTACGAGACTCTACAGGCCCCTAGGGAACACTACAGGCCCCTACGGAACCCTACACAACCCTCCGGAAACTTATGGCACCCTACAAGCTCCTACCAACCCCTGCGGGCACTTACACAACCCTACAGGCCCCTACGGAAATCTACGGGACTCCACGGGACCCTAGGGAAGCCTACAGATTTTGACGGAACCCTACAAGCCCCTCTGGAACCCTACAGAATACTTCAGGACCCGACAGCACTCTACAAGACCCTTAGCAACACAACGGAACCTCACTAAAACCCTATGGGCTCCTACAGAACACTGCAGGTGCCTACGGAACCCTACAGACCCCTACAGAATACTACCAGCCACTACGAAAACCTATGGCCCCTACGGAACTCTACGGAACCTGACAGAAACACCGTGGGCCCCTACAGGCCCTTGCGGGCACTTGCAGAACTCTGCAGGAACCCACGGAACTTTATGGAACCCTACCAGCCCCTACGGAAGCCTAAAGACCCTTGCAGGCAGTTACGGAACGGTACAGGGCCCTACGGAACTTTACCAGCCACTACGGAACTCTACGGGCCCCTACGGAACCCTGCAGAACCCTCCAGAACCTTACAGAATCCCACAGACTCCTACAGACTCCTGCGGGCACTTACACAACCCAACAGGCCCTTACGGAACACTGCCAGCCCCTATGGAAGGAACCCTACGGGGCCCTACAGAGCACTACTAGCTCCTGCGGTATTCTACAGGCCTCTAGGGAACCTACGAAGCTCTACGGAACCCTATGGATCCTTACGGAACAGTACGGGCCCCTTCAGACCTCTGCGGGCGCTTATGGAAACCTACAGGACCCTACGGAACTGTACGAGACTCTACAGGCCCCTAGGGAACACCACAGGCCCCTACGGAACCCTACACAACCCTCCGGAAACTTATGGCACCCTACAAGCTCCTACCAACCCCTGCGGGCACTTACACAACCCTACAGGCCCCTACGGAAATCTACGGGACTCCACGGGACCCTAGGGAAGCCTACAGATTTTGACGGAACCCTACAAGCCCCTCTGGAACCCTACAGAATACTCCAGGACCCGACAGCACTCTACAAGACCCTTAGCAACACAACGGAACCTCACGAAAACCCTATGGGCTCCTACAGAACACTGCAGGTGCCTACGGAACCCTACAGACCCCTACAGAATACTACCAGCCACTACGAAAACCTATGGCCCCTACGGAACTCTACAGAACCTGACAGAAACACCGTGGGCCCCTACAGGCCCTTGCGGGCACTTGCAGAACTCTGCAGGAACCCACGGAACTTTATGGAACCCTACCAGCACCTACGGAAGCCTAAAGACCCTTGCAGGCAGTTACGGAACGGTACAGGGCCCTACGGAACTTTACCAGCCACTACGGAACTCTACGGGCCCCTACGGAACCCTGCAGAACCCTCCAGAACCTTACAGAATCCCACAGACTCCTACAGACTCCTGCGGGCACTTACACAACCGTACAGGCCCTTACGGAACACTGCCAGCCCCTATGGAAGGAACCCTACGGGGCCCCTACAGAACACTACTAGCTCCTGCGGTATTCTACAGGCCTCTAGGGAACCTACAAAGCTCTACGGAACCCTATGGATCCTTACGGAACAGTACGGGCCCCTTCAGACCTCTGCGGGCGCTTATGGAAACCTACAGGACCCTACGGAACTGTACGAGACTCTACAGGCCCCTAGGGAACACTACAGGCCCCTACGGAACCCTACACAACCCTCCGGAAACTTATGGCACCCTACAAGCTCCTACCAACCCCTGCGGGCACTTACACAACCCTACAGGCCCCTACGGAAATCTACGGGACTCCACGGGCCCCTAGGGAAGCCTACAGAGTTTGACGGAACCCTACAAGCCCCTCTGGAACCCTACAGAATACTCCAGGACCTGACAGCACTCTACAAGACCCTTAGCAACACAACGGAACCTCACTAAAACCCTATGGGCTCCTACAGAACACTGCAGGTGCCTACGGAACCCTACAGACCCCTACAGAATACTACCAGCCACTACGAAAACCTATGGCCCCTACGGAACTCTACGGAACCTGACAGAAACACCGTGGGCCCCTACAGGCCCTTGCGGGCACTTGCAGAACTCTGCAGGAACCCACGGAACTTTATGGAACCCTACCAGCACCTACGGAAGCCTAAAGACCCTTGCAGGCAGTTACGGAACGGTACAGGGCCCTACGGAACTTTACCAGCCACTACGGAACTCTACGGGCCCCTACGGAACCCTGCAACACAACCCTACAGTCCCTTACAGAACACTGCCAGCCCCTATGGAAGGAACCCTACGGGGCCCTACAGAACACTACTAGCTCCTGCGGT
This sequence comes from Numenius arquata, assembly GCF_964106895.1. Taxonomy (NCBI): domain Eukaryota; kingdom Metazoa; phylum Chordata; class Aves; order Charadriiformes; family Scolopacidae; genus Numenius; species Numenius arquata. The sequence goes on from NW_027415015.1 coordinate 100,033, forward strand.
ATTCTACAGGCCTCTAGGGAACCTACAAAGCTCTACGGAACCCTATGGATCCTTACGGAACAGTACGGGCCCCTTCAGACCTCTGCGGGCGCTTATGGAAACCTACAGGACCCTACGGAACTCTACGAGACTCTACAGGCCCCTAGGGAACACTACAGGCCCCTACGGAACACTACACAACCCTCCGGAAACTTATGGCACCCTACAAGCTCCTACCAACCCCTGCGGGCACTTACACAACCCTACAGGCCCCTACGGAAATCTACGGGACTCCACGGGACCCTAGGGAAGCCTACAGATTTTGACGGAACCCTACAAGCCCCTCTGGAACCCTACAGAATACTCCAGGACCCGACAGCACTCTACAAGACCCTTAGCAACACAACGGAACCTCACTAAAACCCTATGGGCTACTACAGAACACTGCAGGTGCCTACGGAACCCTACAGACCCCTACAGAATACTACCAGCCACTATGAAAACCTATGGCCCCTACGGAACTCTACGGAACCTGACAGAAACACCGTGGGCCCCTACAGGCCCTTGCGGGCACTTGCAGAACTCTGCAGGAACCCACGGAACTTTATGGAACCCTACCAGCCCCTACGGAAGCCTAAAGACCCTTGCAGGCAGTTACGGAACGGTACAGGGCCCTACGGAACTTTACCAGCCACTACGGAACTCTACGGGCCCCTACGGAACCCTGCAGAACCCTCCAGAACCTTACAGAATCCCACAGACTCCTACAGACTCCTGTGGGCACTTACACAAACCTACAGGCCCTTACGGAACACCGCCAGCCCCTATGGAAGGAACCCTACGGGGCCCTACAGAACACTACTAGCTCCTGCGGTATTCTACAGGCCTCTAGGGAACCTACGAAGCTCTACGGAACCCTATGGATCCTTACGGAACAGTACGGGCCCCTTCAGACCTCTGCGGGCGCTTATGGAAACCTACAGGACCCTACGGAACTGTACGAGACTCTACAGGCCCCTAGGGAACACTACAGGCCCCTACGGAACCCTACACAACCCTCCGGAAACTTATGGCACCCTACAAGCTCCTACCAACCCCTGCGGGCACTTACACAACCCTACAGGCCCCTACGGAAATCTACGGGACTCCACGGGACCCTAGGGAAGCCTACAGATTTTGACGGAACCCTACAAGCCCCTCTGGAACCCTACAGAATACTCCAGGACCCGACAGCACTCTACAAGACCCTTAGCAACACAACGGAACCTCACTAAAACCCTATGGGCTCCTACAGAACACTGCAGGTGCCTACGGAACCCTACAGACCCCTACAGAATACTACCAGCCACTACGAAAACCTATGGCGCCTACGGAACTCTACAGAACCTGACAGAAACACCGTGGGCCCCTACAGGCCCTTGCGGGCACTTGCAGAACTCTGCAGGAACCCACGGAACTTTATGGAACCCTACCAGCACCTACGGAAGCCTAAAGACCCTTGCAGGCAGTGACGGAACGGTACAGGGCCCTACGGAACTTTACCAGCCACTACGGAACTCTACGGGCCCCTACGGAACCCTGCAGAACCCTCCAGAACCTTACACAATCCCACAGACTCCTACAGACTCCTGCGGGCACTTACACAAACCTACAGGCCCTTACGGAACACTGCCAGCCCCTATGGAAGGAACCCTACGGGCCCCTACAGAACACTACTAGCTCCTGCGGTATTCTACAGGCCTCTAGGGAACCTACGAAGCTCTACGGAACCCTATGGATCCTTACGGAACAGTACGGGCCCCTTCAGACCTCTGCGGGCGCTTATGGAAACCTACAGGACCCTACGGAACTCTACGAGACTCTACAGGCCCCTAGGGAACACTACAGGCCCCTACGGAACACTACACAACCCTCCGGAAACTTATGGCACCCTACAAGCTCCTACCAACCCCTGCGGGCACTTACACAACCCTACAGGCCCCTACGGAAATCTACGGGACTCCACGGGACCCTAGGGAAGCCTACAGATTTTGACGGAACCCTACAAGCCCCTCTGGAACCCTACAGAATACTCCAGGACCCGACAGCACTCTACAAGACCCTTAGCAACACAACGGAACCTCACGAAAACCCTATGGGCTCCTACAGAACACTGCAGGTGCCTACGGAACCCTACAGACCCCTACAGAATACTACCAGCCACTACGAAAACCTATGGCCCCTACGGAACTCTACGGAACCTGACAGAAACACCGTGGGCCCCTACAGGCCCTTGCGGGCACTTGCAGAACTCTGCAGGAACCCACGGAACTTTATGGAACCCTACCAGCACCTACGGAAGCCTAAAGACCCTTGCAGGCAGTTACGGAACGGTACAGGGCCCTATGGAACTTTACCAGCCACTACGGAACTCTACGGGCCCCTACGGAACCCTGCAGAACCCTCCAGAACCTTACACAATCCCACAGACTCCTACAGACTCCTGCGGGCACTTACACAACCCTACAGGCCCTTACGGAACACTGCCAGCCCCTATGGAAGGAACCCTACGGGGCCCTACAGAACAATACTGGCTCCTGCGGTACTCTACAGGCCTCTAGGGAACCTACGAAGCTCTACGGAACCCTATGGATCCTTACGGAACAGTACGGGCCCCTTCAGACCTCTGCGGGCGCTTATGGAAACCTACAGGACCCTACGGAACTCTACGAGACTCTACAGGCCCCTAGGGAACACCACAGGCCCCTACGGAACCCTACACAACCCTCCGGAAACTTATGGCACCCTACAAGCTCCTACCAACCCCTGCGGGCACTTACACAACCCTACAGGCCCCTACGGAAATCTACGGGACTCTACGGGCCCCTAGGGAAGCCTACAGATTTTGACGGAACCCTACAAGCCCCTCTGGAACCCTGCAGAATACTCCAGGACCCGACAGCACTCTACAAGACCCTTAGCAACACAACGGAACCTCACTAAAACCCTATGGGCTCCTACAGAACACTGCAGGCGCCTACGGAACCCTACAGACCCCTACAGAATACTACCAGCCACTACGGAAACCTATGGCCCCTACGGAACTCTACGGAACCTGACAGAAACACCGTGGGCCCCTACAGGCCCTTGCGGGCACTTGCAGAACTCTGCAGGAACCCACGGAACTTTATGGAACCCTACCAGCACCTACGGAAGCCTAAAGACCCTTGCAGGCAGTTACGGAACGGTACAGGGCCCTATGGAACTTTACCAGCCACTACGGAACTCTACGGGCCCCTACGGAACCCTGCAGAACCCTCCAGAACCTTACACAATCCCACAGACTCCTACAGACTCCTGCGGGCACTTACACAACCCTACAGGCCCTTACGGAACACTGCCAGCCCCTATGGAAGGAACCCTACGGGGCCCTACAGAACACTACTGGCTCCTGCGGTACTCTACAGGCCTCTAGGGAACCTACGAAGCTCTACGGAACCCTATGGATCCTTACGGAACAGTACGGGCCCCTTCAGACCTCTGCGGGCGCTTATGGAAACCTACAGGACCCTACGGAACTGTACGAGACTCTACAGGCCCCTAGGGAACACCACAGGCCCCTACGGAACCCTACACAACCCTCCGGAAACTTATGGCACCCTACAAGCTCCTACCAACCCCTGCGGGCACTTACACAACCCTACAGGCCCCTACGGAAATCTACGGGACTCTACGGGCCCCTAGGGAAGCCTACAGATTTTGACGGAACCCTACAAGCCCCTCTGGAACCCTGCAGAATACTCCAGGACCCGACAGCACTCTACAAGACCCTTAGCAACACAACGGAACCTCACTAAAACCCTATGGGCTCCTACAGAACACTGCAGGCGCCTACGGAACCCTACAGACCCCTACAGAATACTACCAGCCACTACGGAAACCTATGGCCCCTACGGAACTCTACGGAACCTGACAGAAACACCGTGGGCCCCTACAGGCCCTTGCGGGCACTTGCAGAACTCTGCAGGAACCCACGGAACTTTATGGAACCCTACCAGCACCTACGGAAGCCTAAAGACCCTTGCAGGCAGTTACGGAACGGTACAGGGCCCTATGGAACTTTACCAGCCACTACGGAACTCTACGGGCCCCTACGGAACCCTGCAGAACCCTCCAGAACCTTACACAATCCCACAGACTCCTACAGACTCCTGCGGGCACTTACACAACCCTACAGGCCCTTACGGAACACTGCCAGCCCCTATGGAAGGAACCCTACGGGGCCCTACAGAACACTACTGGCTCCTGCGGTACTCTACAGGCCTCTAGGGAACCTACGAAGCTCTACGGAACCCTATGGATCCTTACGGAACAGTACGGGCCCCTTCAGACCTCTGCGGGCGCTTATGGAAACCTACAGGACCCTACGGAACTCTACGAGACTCTACAGGCCCCTAGGGAACACTACAGGCCCCTACGGAACACTACACAACCCTCCGGAAACTTATGGCACCCTACAAGCTCCTACCAACCCCTGCGGGCACTTACACAACCCTACAGGCCCCTACGAAATCTACGGGACTCCACGGGACCCTAGGGAAGCCTACAGATTTTGACGGAACCCTACAAGCCCCTCTGGAACCCTACAGAATACTCCAGGACCCGACAGCACTCTACAAGACCCTTAGCAACACAACGGAACCTCACTAAAACCCTATGGGCTACTACAGAACACTGCAGGTGCCTACGGAACCCTACAGACCCCTACAGAATACTACCAGCCACTATGAAAACCTATGGCCCCTACGGAACTCTACGGAACCTGACAGAAACACCGTGGGCCCCTACAGGCCCTTGCGGGCACTTGCAGAACTCTGCAGGAACCCACGGAACTTTATGGAACCCTACCAGCCCCTACGGAAGCCTAAAGACCCTTGCAGGCAGTTACGGAACGGTACAGGGCCCTACGGAACTTTACCAGCCACTACGGAACTCTACGGGCCCCTACGGAACCCTGCAGAACCCTCCAGAACCTTACAGAATCCCACAGACTCCTACAGACTCCTGTGGGCACTTACACAAACCTACAGGCCCTTACGGAACACCGCCAGCCCCTATGGAAGGAACCCTACGGGGCCCTACAGAACACTACTAGCTCCTGCGGTATTCTACAGGCCTCTAGGGAACCTACGAAGCTCTACGGAACCCTATGGATCCTTACGGAACAGTACGGGCCCCTTCAGACCTCTGCGGGCGCTTATGGAAACCTACAGGACCCTACGGAACTGTACGAGACTCTACAGGCCCCTAGGGAACACTACAGGCCCCTACGGAACCCTACACAACCCTCCGGAAACTTATGGCACCCTACAAGCTCCTACCAACCCCTGCGGGCACTTACACAACCCTACAGGCCCCTACGGAAATCTACGGGACTCCACGGGACCCTAGGGAAGCCTACAGATTTTGACGGAACCCTACAAGCCCCTCTGGAACCCTACAGAATACTCCAGGACCCGACAGCACTCTACAAGACCCTTAGCAACACAACGGAACCTCACTAAAACCCTATGGGCTCCTACAGAACACTGCAGGTGCCTACGGAACCCTACAGACCCCTACAGAATACTACCAGCCACTACGAAAACCTATGGCGCCTACGGAACTCTACAGAACCTGACAGAAACACCGTGGGCCCCTACAGGCCCTTGCGGGCACTTGCAGAACTCTGCAGGAACCCACGGAACTTTATGGAACCCTACCAGCCCCTACGGAAGCCTAAAGACCCTTGCAGGCAGTGACGGAACGGTACAGGGCCCTACGGAACTTTACCAGCCACTACGGAACTCTACGGGCCCCTACGGAACCCTGCAGAACCCTCCAGAACCTTACAGAATCCCACAGACTCCTACAGACTCCTGCGGGCACTTACACAAACCTACAGGCCCTTACGGAACACTGCCAGCCCCTATGGAAGGAACCCTACGGGCCCCTACAGAACACTACTAGCTCCTGCGGTATTCTACAGGCCTCTAGGGAACCTACGAAGCTCTACGGAACCCTATGGATCCTTACGGAACAGTACGGGCCCCTTCAGACCTCTGCGGGCGCTTATGGAAACCTACAGGACCCTACGGAACTCTACGAGACTCTACAGGCCCCTAGGGAACACTACAGGCCCCTACGGAACACTACACAACCCTCCGGAAACTTATGGCACCCTACAAGCTCCTACCAACCCCTGCGGGCACTTACACAACCCTACAGGCCCCTACGGAAATCTACGGGACTCCACGGGACCCTAGGGAAGCCTACAGATTTTGACGGAACCCTACAAGCCCCTCTGGAACCCTACAGAATACTCCAGGACCCGACAGCACTCTACAAGACCCTTAGCAACACAACGGAACCTCACGAAAACCCTATGGGCTCCTACAGAACACTGCAGGTGCCTACGGAACCCTACAGACCCCTACAGAATACTACCAGCCACTACGAAAACCTATGGCCCCTACGGAACTCTACGGAACCTGACAGAAACACCGTGGGCCCCTACAGGCCCTTGCGGGCACTTGCAGAACTCTGCAGGAACCCACGGAACTTTATGGAACCCTACCAGCACCTACGGAAGCCTAAAGACCCTTGCAGGCAGTTACGGAACGGTACAGGGCCCTATGGAACTTTACCAGCCACTACGGAACTCTACGGGCCCCTACGGAACCCTGCAGAACCCTCCAGAACCTTACACAATCCCACAGACTCCTACAGACTCCTGCGGGCACTTACACAACCCTACAGGCCCTTACGGAACACTGCCAGCCCCTATGGAAGGAACCCTACGGGGCCCTACAGAACAATACTGGCTCCTGCGGTACTCTACAGGCCTCTAGGGAACCTACGAAGCTCTACGGAACCCTATGGATCCTTACGGAACAGTACGGGCCCCTTCAGACCTCTGCGGGCGCTTATGGAAACCTACAGGACCCTACGGAACTGTACGAGACTCTACAGGCCCCTAGGGAACACCACAGGCCCCTACGGAACCCTACACAACCCTCCGGAAACTTATGGCACCCTACAAGCTCCTACCAACCCCTGCGGGCACTTACACAACCCTACAGGCCCCTACGGAAATCTACGGGACTCTACGGGCCCCTAGGGAAGCCTACAGATTTTGACGGAACCCTACAAGCCCCTCTGGAACCCTGCAGAATACTCCAGGACCCGACAGCACTCTACAAGACCCTTAGCAACACAACGGAACCTCACTAAAACCCTATGGGCTCCTACAGAACACTGCAGGCGCCTACGGAACCCTACAGACCCCTACAGAATACTACCAGCCACTACGAAAACCTATGGCCCCTACGGAACTCTACGGAACCTGACAGAAACACCGTGGGCCCCTACAGGCCCTTGCGGGCACTTGCAGAACTCTGCAGGAACCCACGGAACTTTATGGAACCCTACCAGCCCCTACGGAAGCCTAAAGACCCTTGCAGGCAGTTACGGAACGGTACAGGGCCCTATGGAACTTTACCAGCCACTACGGAACTCTACGGGCCCCTACGGAACCCTGCAGAACCCTCCAGAACCTTACACAATCCCACAGACTCCTACAGACTCCTGCGGGCACTTACACAACCCTACAGGCCCTTACGGAACACTGCCAGCCCCTATGGAAGGAACCCTACGGGGCCCTACAGAACACTACTGGCTCCTGCGGTACTCTACAGGCCTCTAGGGAACCTACGAAGCTCTACGGAACCCTATGGATCCTTACGGAACAGTACGGGCCCCTTCAGACCTCTGCGGGCGCTTATGGAAACCTACAGGACCCTACGGAACTGTACGAGACTCTACAGGCCCCTAGGGAACACCACAGGCCCCTACGGAACCCTACACAACCCTCCGGAAACTTATGGCACCCTACAAGCTCCTACCAACCCCTGCGGGCACTTACACAACCCTACAGGCCCCTACGGAAATCTACGGGACTCTACGGGCCCCTAGGGAAGCCTACAGATTTTGACGGAACCCTACAAGCCCCTCTGGAACCCTGCAGAATACTCCAGGACCCGACAGCACTCTACAAGACCCTTAGCAACACAACGGAACCTCACTAAAACCCTATGGGCTCCTACAGAACACTGCAGGCGCCTACGGAACCCTACAGACCCCTACAGAATACTACCAGCCACTACGGAAACCTATGGCCCCTACGGAACTCTACGGAACCTGACAGAAACACCGTGGGCCCCTACAGGCCCTTGCGGGCACTTGCAGAACTCTGCAGGAACCCACGGAACTTTATGGAACCCTACCAGCACCTACGGAAGCCTAAAGACCCTTGCAGGCAGTTACGGAACGGTACAGGGCCCTATGGAACTTTACCAGCCACTACGGAACTCTAGGGGCCCCTACGGAACCCTGCAGAACCCTCCAGAACCTTACACAATCCCACAGACTCCTACAGACTCCTGCGGGCACTTACACAACCCTACAGGCCCTTACGGAACACTGCCAGCCCCTATGGAAGGAACCCTACGGGGCCCTACAGAACACTACTAGCTCCTGCGGTATTCTACAGGCCTCTAGGGAACCTACAAAGCTCTACGGAACCCTATGGATCCTTACGGAACAGTACGGGCCCCTTCAGACCTCTGCGGGCGCTTATGGAAACCTACAGGACCCTACGGAACTCTACGAGACTCTACAGGCCCCTAGGGAACACTACAGGCCCCTACGGAACCCTACACAACCCTCCGGAAACTTATGGCACCCTACAAGCTCCTACCAACCCCTGCGGGCACTTACACAACCCTACAGGCCCCTACGGAAATCTACGGGACTCCACGGGACCCTAGGGAAGCCTACAGATTTTGACGGAACCCTACAAGCCCCTCTGGAACCCTACAGAATACTCCAGGACCCGACAGCACTCTACAAGACCCTTAGCAACACAACGGAACCTCACTAAAACCCTATGGGCTCCTACGGAACACTGCAGGTGCCTACGGAACCCTACAGACCCCTACAGAATACTACCAGCCACTACGAAAACCTATGGCGCCTACGGAACTCTACAGAACCTGACAGAAACACCGTGGGCCCCTACAGGCCCTTGCGGGCACTTGCAGAACTCTGCAGGAACCCACGGAACTTTATGGAACCCTACCAGCACCTACGGAAGCCTAAAGACCCTTGCAGGCAGTTACGGAACGGTACAGGGCCCTACGGAACTTTACCAGCCACTACGGAACTCTACGGGCCCCTACGGAACCCTGCAGAACCCTCCAGAACCTTACACAATCCCACAGACTCCTACAGACTCCTGCGGGCACTTACACAACCCTACAGGCCCTTACGGAACACTGCCAGCCCCTATGGAAGGAACCCTACGGGGCCCTACAGAACACTACTGGCTCCTGCGGTACTCTACAGGCCTCTAGGGAACCTACGAAGCTCTACGGAACCCTATGGATCCTTACGGAACAGTACGGGCCCCTTCAGACCTCTGCGGGCGCTTATGGAAACCTACAGGACCCTACGGAACTGTACGAGACTCTACAGGCCCCTAGGGAACACCACAGGCCCCTACGGAACCCTACACAACCCTCCGGAAACTTACGGCACCCTACAAGCTCCTACCAACCCCTGCGGGCACTTACACAACCCTACAGGCCCCTACGGAAATCTACGGGACTCTACGGGCCCCTAGGGAAGCCTACAGATTTTGACGGAACCCTACAAGCCCCTCTGGAACCCTGCAGAATACTCCAGGACCCGACAGCACTCTACAAGACCCTTAGCAACACAACGGAACCTCACTAAAACCCTATGGGCTCCTACAGAACACTGCAGGCGCCTACGGAACCCTACAGACCCCTACAGAATACTACCAGCCACTACGGAAACCTATGGCCCCTACGGAACTCTACGGAACCTGACAGAAACACTGTGGGCCCCTACAGGCCCTTGCGGGCACTTGCAGAACTCTGCAGGAACCCACGGAACTTTATGGAACCCTACCAGCACCTACGGAAGCCTAAAGACCCTTGCAGGCAGTTACGGAACGGTACAGGGCCCTACGGAACTTTACCAGCCACTACGGAACTCTACGGGCCCCTACGGAACCCTGCAACACAACCCTACAGTCCCTTACAGAACACTGCCAGCCCCTATGGAAGGAACCCTACGGGGCCCTACAGAACACTACTAGCTCCTGCGGTATTCTACAGGCCTCTAGGGAACCTACGAAGCTCTACGGAACCCTATGGATCCTTACGGAACAGTACGGGCCCCTTCAGACCTCTGCGGGCGCTTATGGAAACCTACAGGACCCTACGGAACTGTACGAGACTCTACAGGCCCCTAGGGAACACTACAGGCCCCTACGGAACCCTACACAACCCTCCGGAAACTTATGGCACCCTACAAGCTCCTACCAACCCCTGCGGGCACTTACACAACCCTACAGGCCCCTACGGAAATCTACGGGACTCCACGGGACCCTAGGGAAGCCTACAGATTTTGACGGAACCCTACAAGCCCCTCTGGAACCCTACAGAATACTCCAGGACCCGACAGCACTCTACAAGACCCTTAGCAACACAACGGAACCTCACTAAAACCCTATGGGCTCCTACGGAACACTGCAGGTGCCTACGGAACCCTACAGACCCCTACAGAATACTACCAGCCACTACGAAAACCTATGGCGCCTACGGAACTCTACAGAACCTGACAGAAACACCGTGGGCCCCTACAGGCCCTTGCGGGCACTTGCAGAACTCTGCAGGAACCCACGGAACTTTATGGAACCCTACCAGCACCTACGGAAGCCTAAAGACCCTTGCAGGCAGTTACGGAACGGTACAGGGCCCTACGGAACTTTACCAGCCACTACGGAACTCTACGGGCCCCTACGGAACCCTGCAGAACCCTCCAGAACCTTACACAATCCCACAGACTCCTACAGACTCCTGCGGGCACTTACACAAACCTACAGGCCCTTACGGAACACTGCCAGCCCCTATGGAAGGAACCCTACGGGCCCCTACAGAACACTACTAGCTCCTGCGGTATTCTACAGGCCTCTAGGGAACCTACGAAGCTCTACGGAACCCTATGGATCCTTACGGAACAGTACGGGCCCCTTCAGACCTCTGCGGGCGCTTATGGAAACCTACAGGACCCTACGGAACTCTACGAGACTCTACAGGCCCCTAGGGAACACTACAGGCCCCTACGGAACACTACACAACCCTCCGGAAACTTATGGCACCCTACAAGCTCCTACCAACCCCTGCGGGCACTTACACAACCCTACAGGCCCCTACGGAAATCTACGGGACTCCACGGGCCCCTAGGGAAGCCTACAGATTTTGACGGAACCCTACAAGCCCCTCTGGAACCCTACAGAATACTCCAGGACCCGACAGCACTCTACAAGACCCTTAGCAACACAACGGAACCTCACGAAAACCCTATGGGCTACTACAGAACACTGCAGGTGCCTACGGAACCCTACAGACCCCTACAGAATACTACCAGCCACTACGAAAACCTATGGCCCCTACGGAACTCTACGGAACCTGACAGAAACACCGTGGGCCCCTACAAGGCCCTTGCGGGCACTTGCAGAACTCTGCAGGAACCCACGGAACTTTATGGAACCCTACCAGCACCTACGGAAGCCTAAAGACCCTTGCAGGCAGTTACGGAACGGTACAGGGCCCTACGGAACTTTACCAGCCACTACGGAACTCTAGGGGCCCCTACGGAACCCTGCAGAACCCTCCAGAACCTTACAGAATCCCACAGACTCCTACAGACTCCTGCGGGCACTTACACAACCCTACAGGCCCTTACGGAACACTGCCAGCCCCTATGGAAGGAACCCTACGGGGCCCTACAGAACACTACTAGCTCCTGCGGTATTCTACAGGCCTCTAGGGAACCTACGAAGCTCTACGGAACCCTATGGATCCTTACGGAACAGTACGGGCCCCTTCAGACCTCTGCGGGCGCTTATGGAAACCTACAGGACCCTACGGAACTGTACGAGACTCTACAGGCCCCTAGGGAACACTACAGGCCCCTACGGAACCCTACACAACCCTCCGGAAACATATGGCACCCTACAAGCTCCTACCAACCCCTGCGGGCACTTACACAACCCTACAGGCCCCTACGGAAATCTACGGGACTCCACGGGACCCTAGGGAAGCCTACAGATTTTGACGGAACCCTACAAGCCCCTCTGGAACCCTACAGAATACTCCAGGACCCGACAGCACTCTACAAGACCCTTAGCAACACAACGGAACCTCACTAAAACCCTATGGGCTCCTACGGAACACTGCAGGTGCCTACGGAACCCTACAGACCCCTACAGAATACTACCAGCCACTACGAAAACCTATGGCGCCTACGGAACTCTACAGAACCTGACAGAAACACCGTGGGCCCCTACAGGCCCTTGCGGGCACTTGCAGAACTCTGCAGGAACCCACGGAACTTTATGGAACCCTACCAGCACCTACGGAAGCCTAAAGACCCTTGCAGGCAGTTACGGAACGGTACAGGGCCCTACGGAACTTTACCAGCCACTACGGAACTCTACGGGCCCCTACGGAACCCTGCAGAACCCTCCAGAACCTTACACAATCCCACAGACTCCTACAGACTCCTGCGGGCACTTACACAACCCTACAGGCCCTTACGGAACACTGCCAGCCCCCATGGAAGGAACCCTACGGGCCCCTACAGAACACTACTAGCTCCTGCGGTATTCTACAGGCCTCTAGGGAACCTACGAAGCTCTACGGAACCCTATGGATCCTTACGGAACAGTACGGGCCCCTTCAGACCTCTGCGGGCGCTTATGGAAACCTACAGGACCCTACGGAACTCTACGAGACTCTACAGGCCCCTAGGGAACACTACAGGCCCCTACGGAACACTACACAACCCTCCGGAAACTTATGGCACCCTACAAGCTCCTACCAACCCCTGCGGGCACTTACACAACCCTACAGGCCCCTACGGAAATCTACAGGACTCCACGGGACCCTAGGGAAGCCTACAGATTTTGACGGAACCCTACAAGCCCCTCTGGAACCCTACAGAATACTCCAGGACCCGACAGCACTCTACAAGACCCTTAGCAACACAACGGAACCTCACGAAAACCCTATGGGCTCCTACAGAACACTGCAGGTGCCTACGGAACCCTACAGACCCCTACAGAATACTACCAGCCACTACGAAAACCTATGGCCCCTACGGAACTCTACGGAACCTGACAGAAACACCGTGGGCCCCTACAGGCCCTTGCGGGCACTTGCAGAACTCTGCAGGAACCCACGGAACTTTATGGAACCCTACCAGCACCTACGGAAGCCTAAAGACCCTTGCAGGCAGTTACGGAACGGTACAGGGCCCTACGGAACTTTACCAGCCACTACGGAACTCTACGGGCCCCTACGGAACCCTGCAACACAACCCTACAGTCCCTTACAGAACACTGCCAGCCCCTATGGAAGGAACCCTACGGGCCCCTACAGAACACTACTAGCTCCTGCGGTATTCTACAGGCCTCTAGGGAACCTACAAAGCTCTACGGAACCCTATGGATCCTTACGGAACAGTACGGGCCCCTTCAGACCTCTGCGGGCGCTTATGGAAACCTACAGGACCCTACGGAACTCTACGAGACTCTACAGGCCCCTAGGGAACACTACAGGCCCCTACGGAACACTACACAACCCTCCGGAAACTTATGGCACCCTACAAGCTCCTACCAACCCCTGCGGGCACTTACACAACCCTACAGGCCCCTACGGAAATCTACGGGACTCCACGGGACCCTAGGGAAGCCTACAGATTTTGACGGAACCCTACAAGCCCCTCTGGAACCCTACAGAATACTCCAGGACCCGACAGCACTCTACAAGACCCTTAGCAACACAACGGAACCTCACGAAAACCCTATGGGCTACTACAGAACACTGCAGGTGCCTACGGAACCCTACAGACCCCTACAGAATACTACCAGCCACTACGAAAACCTATGGCCCCTACGGAACTCTACGGAACCTGACAGAAACACCGTGGGCCCCTACAGGCCCTTGCGGGCACTTGCAGAACTCTGCAGGAACCCACGGAACTTTATGGAACCCTACCAGCACCTACGGAAGCCTAAAGACCCTTGCAGGCAGTGACGGAACGGTACAGGGCCCTACGGAACTTTACCAGCCACTACGGAACTCTAGGGGCCCCTACGGAACCCTGCAGAACCCTCCAGAACCTTACAGAATCCCACAGACTCCTACAGACTCCTGCGGGCACTTACACAACCCTACAGGCCCTTACGGAACACTGCCAGCCCCTATGGAAGGAACCCTACGGGGCCCTACAGAACACTACTAGCTCCTGCGGTATTCTACAGGCCTCTAGGGAACCTACGAAGCTCTACGGAACCCTATGGATCCTTACGGAACAGTACGGGCCCCTTCAGACCTCTGCGGGCGCTTATGGAAACCTACAGGACCCTACGGAACTGTACGAGACTCTACAGGCCCCTAGGGAACACTACAGGCCCCTACGGAACCCTACACAACCCTCCGGAAACATATGGCACCCTACAAGCTCCTACCAACCCCTGCGGGCACTTACACAACCCTACAGGCCCCTACGGAAATCTACGGGACTCCACGGGACCCTAGGGAAGCCTACAGATTTTGACGGAACCCTACAAGCCCCTCTGGAACCCTACAGAATACTCCAGGACCCGACAGCACTCTACAAGACCCTTAGCAACACAACGGAACCTCACTAAAACCCTATGGGCTCCTACGGAACACTGCAGGTGCCTACGGAACCCTACAGACCCCTACAGAATACTACCAGCCACTACGAAAACCTATGGCGCCTACGGAACTCTACGGAACCTGACAGAAACACCGTGGGCCCCTACAGGCCCTTGCGGGCACTTGCAGAACTCTGCAGGAACCCACGGAACTTTATGGAACCCTACCAGCACCTACGGAAGCCTAAAGACCCTTGCAGGCAGTTACGGAACGGTACAGGGCCCTACGGAACTTTACCAGCCACTACGGAACTCTACGGGCCCCTACGGAACCCTGCAGAACCCTCCAGAACCTTACACAATCCCACAGACTCCTACAGACTCCTGCGGGCACTTACACAACCCTACAGGCCCTTACGGAACACTGCCAGCCCCTATGGAAGGAACCCTACGGGCCCCTACAGAACACTACTAGCTCCTGCGGTATTCTACAGGCCTCTAGGGAACCTACGAAGCTCTACGGAACCCTATGGATCCTTACGGAACAGTACGGGCCCCTTCAGACCTCTGCGGGCGCTTATGGAAACCTACAGGACCCTACGGAACTCTACGAGACTCTACAGGCCCCTAGGGAACACTACAGGCCCCTACGGAACACTACACAACCCTCCGGAAACTTATGGCACCCTACAAGCTCCTACCAACCCCTGCGGGCACTTACACAACCCTACAGGCCCCTACGGAAATCTACGGGACTCCACGGGACCCTAGGGAAGCCTACAGATTTTGACGGAACCCTACAAGCCCCTCTGGAACCCTACAGAATACTCCAGGACCCGACAGCACTCTACAAGACCCTTAGCAACACAACGGAACCTCACTAAAACCCTATGGGCTACTACAGAACACTGCAGGTGCCTACGGAACCCTACAGACCCCTACAGAATACTACCAGCCACTACGAAAACCTATGGCCCCTACGGAACTCTACGGAACCTGACAGAAACACCGTGGGCCCCTACAGGCCCTTGCGGGCACTTGCAGAACTCTGCAGGAACCCACGGAACTTTATGGAACCCTACCAGCACCTACGGAAGCCTAAAGACCCTTGCAGGCAGTTACGGAACGGTACAGGGCCCTACGGAACTTTACCAGCCACTACGGAACTCTACGGGCCCCTACGGAACCCTGCAACACAACCCTACAGTCCCTTACAGAACACTGCCAGCCCCTATGGAAGGAACCCTACGGGGCCCTACAGAACACTACTAGCTCCTGCGGTATTCTACAGGCCTCTAGGGAACCTACAAAGCTCTACGGAACCCTATGGATCCTTACGGAACAGTACGGGCCCCTTCAGACCTCTGCGGGCGCTTATGGAAACCTACAGGACCCTACGGAACTCTACGAGACTCTACAGGCCCCTAGGGAACACTACAGGCCCCTACGGAACACTACACAACCCTCCGGAAACTTATGGCACCCTACAAGCTCCTACCAACCCCTGCGGGCACTTACACAACCCTACAGGCCCCTACGGAAATCTACGGGACTCCACGGGACCCTAGGGAAGCCTACAGATTTTGACGGAACCCTACAAGCCCCTCTGGAACCCTACAGAATACTCCAGGACCCGACAGCACTCTACAAGACCCTTAGCAACACAACGGAACCTCACGAAAACCCTATGGGCTACTACAGAACACTGCAGGTGCCTACGGAACCCTACAGACCCCTACAGAATACTACCAGCCACTACGAAAACCTATGGCCCCTACGGAACTCTACGGAACCTGACAGAAACACCGTGGGCCCCTACAGGCCCTTGCGGGCACTTGCAGAACTCTGCAGGAACCCACGGAACTTTATGGAACCCTACCAGCACCTACGGAAGCCTAAAGACCCTTGCAGGCAGTGACGGAACGGTACAGGGCCCTACGGAACTTTACCAGCCACTACGGAACTCTAGGGGCCCCTACGGAACCCTGCAGAACCCTCCAGAACCTTACAGAATCCCACAGACTCCTACAGACTCCTGCGGGCACTTACACAACCCTACAGGCCCTTACGGAACACTGCCAGCCCCTATGGAAGGAACCCTACGGGGCCCTACAGAACACTACTAGCTCCTGCGGTATTCTACAGGCCTCTAGGGAACCTACGAAGCTCTACGGAACCCTATGGATCCTTACGGAACAGTACGGGCCCCTTCAGACCTCTGCGGGCGCTTATGGAAACCTACAGGACCCTACGGAACTGTACGAGACTCTACAGGCCCCTAGGGAACACTACAGGCCCCTACGGAACCCTACACAACCCTCCGGAAACATATGGCACCCTACAAGCTCCTACCAACCCCTGCGGGCACTTACACAACCCTACAGGCCCCTACGGAAATCTACGGGACTCCACGGGACCCTAGGGAAGCCTACAGATTTTGACGGAACCCTACAAGCCCCTCTGGAACCCTACAGAATACTCCAGGACCCGACAGCACTCTACAAGACCCTTAGCAACACAACGGAACCTCACTAAAACCCTATGGGCTCCTACGGAACACTGCAGGTGCCTACGGAACCCTACAGACCCCTACAGAATACTACCAGCCACTACGAAAACCTATGGCGCCTACGGAACTCTACAGAACCTGACAGAAACACCGTGGGCCCCTACAGGCCCTTGCGGGCACTTGCAGAACTCTGCAGGAACCCACGGAACTTTATGGAACCCTACCAGCACCTACGGAAGCCTAAAGACCCTTGCAGGCAGTTACGGAACGGTACAGGGCCCTACGGAACTTTACCAGCCACTACGGAACTCTACGGGCCCCTACGGAACCCTGCAGAACCCTCCAGAACCTTACACAATCCCACAGACTCCTACAGACTCCTGCGGGCACTTACACAACCCTACAGGCCCTTACGGAACACTGCCAGCCCCCATGGAAGGAACCCTACGGGCCCCTACAGAACACTACTAGCTCCTGCGGTATTCTACAGGCCTCTAGGGAACCTACGAAGCTCTACGGAACCCTATGGATCCTTACGGAACAGTACGGGCCCCTTCAGACCTCTGCGGGCGCTTATGGAAACCTACAGGACCCTACGGAACTCTACGAGACTCTACAGGCCCCTAGGGAACACTACAGGCCCCTACGGAACACTACACAACCCTCCGGAAACTTATGGCACCCTACAAGCTCCTACCAACCCCTGCGGGCACTTACACAACCCTACAGGCCCCTACGGAAATCTACAGGACTCCACGGGACCCTAGGGAAGCCTACAGATTTTGACGGAACCCTACAAGCCCCTCTGGAACCCTACAGAATACTCCAGGACCCGACAGCACTCTACAAGACCCTTAGCAACACAACGGAACCTCACGAAAACCCTATGGGCTCCTACAGAACACTGCAGGTGCCTACGGAACCCTACAGACCCCTACAGAATACTACCAGCCACTACGAAAACCTATGGCCCCTACGGAACTCTACGGAACCTGACAGAAACACCGTGGGCCCCTACAGGCCCTTGCGGGCACTTGCAGAACTCTGCAGGAACCCACGGAACTTTATGGAACCCTACCAGCACCTACGGAAGCCTAAAGACCCTTGCAGGCAGTTACGGAACGGTACAGGGCCCTACGGAACTTTACCAGCCACTACGGAACTCTACGGGCCCCTACGGAACCCTGCAACACAACCCTACAGTCCCTTACAGAACACTGCCAGCCCCTATGGAAGGAACCCTACGGGCCCCTACAGAACACTACTAGCTCCTGCGGTATTCTACAGGCCTCTAGGGAACCTACAAAGCTCTACGGAACCCTATGGATCCTTACGGAACAGTACGGGCCCCTTCAGACCTCTGCGGGCGCTTATGGAAACCTACAGGACCCTACGGAACTCTACGAGACTCTACAGGCCCCTAGGGAACACTACAGGCCCCTACGGAACACTACACAACCCTCCGGAAACTTATGGCACCCTACAAGCTCCTACCAACCCCTGCGGGCACTTACACAACCCTACAGGCCCCTACGGAAATCTACGGGACTCCACGGGACCCTAGGGAAGCCTACAGATTTTGACGGAACCCTACAAGCCCCTCTGGAACCCTACAGAATACTCCAGGACCCGACAGCACTCTACAAGACCCTTAGCAACACAACGGAACCTCACTAAAACCCTATGGGCTCCTACAGAACACTGCAGGTGCCTACGGAACCCTACAGACCCCTACAGAATACTACCAGCCACTACGAAAACCTATGGCCCCTACGGAACTCTACGGAACCTGACAGAAACACCGTGGGCCCCTACAGGCCCTTGCGGGCACTTGCAGAACTCTGCAGGAACCCACGGAACTTTATGGAACCCTACCAGCACCTACGGAAGCCTAAAGACCCTTGCAGGCAGTTACGGAACGGTACAGGGCCCTACGGAACTTTACCAGCCACTACGGAACTCTACGGGCCCCTACGGAACCCTGCAACACAACCCTACAGTCCCTTACAGAACACTGCCAGCCCCTATGGAAGGAACCCTACGGGGCCCTACAGAACACTACTAGCTCCTGCGGTATTCTACAGGCCTCTAGGGAACCTACAAAGCTCTACGGAACCCTATGGATCCTTACGGAACAGTACGGGCCCCTTCAGACCTCTGCGGGCGCTTATGGAAACCTACAGGACCCTACGGAACTCTACGAGACTCTACAGGCCCCTAGGGAACACTACAGGCCCCTACGGAACACTACACAACCCTCCGGAAACTTATGGCACCCTACAAGCTCCTACCAACCCCTGCGGGCACTTACACAACCCTACAGGCCCCTACGGAAATCTACGGGACTCCACGGGACCCTAGGGAAGCCTACAGATTTTGACGGAACCCTACAAGCCCCTCTGGAACCCTACAGAATACTCCAGGACCCGACAGCACTCTACAAGACCCTTAGCAACACAACGGAACCTCACTAAAACCCTATGGGCTACTACAGAACACTGCAGGTGCCTACGGAACCCTACAGACCCCTACAGAATACTACCAGCCACTACGAAAACCTATGGCCCCTACGGAACTCTACGGAACCTGACAGAAACACCGTGGGCCCCTACAGGCCCTTGCGGGCACTTGCAGAACTCTGCAGGAACCCACGGAACTTTATGGAACCCTACCAGCACCTACGGAAGCCTAAAGACCCTTGCAGGCAGTGACGGAACGGTACAGGGCCCTACGGAACTTTACCAGCCACTACGGAACTCTAGGGGCCCCTACGGAACCCTGCAGAACCCTCCAGAACCTTACAGAATCCCACAGACTCCTACAGACTCCTGCGGGCACTTACACAACCCTACAGGCCCTTACGGAACACTGCCAGCCCCTATGGAAGGAACCCTACGGGGCCCTACAGAACACTACTAGCTCCTGCGGTATTCTACAGGCCTCTAGGGAACCTACGAAGCTCTACGGAACCCTATGGATCCTTACGGAACAGTACGGGCCCCTTCAGACCTCTGCGGGCGCTTATGGAAACCTACAGGACCCTACGGAACTGTACGAGACTCTACAGGCCCCTAGGGAACACTACAGGCCCCTACGGAACCCTACACAACCCTCCGGAAACATATGGCACCCTACAAGCTCCTACCAACCCCTGCGGGCACTTACACAACCCTACAGGCCCCTACGGAAATCTACGGGACTCCACGGGACCCTAGGGAAGCCTACAGATTTTGACGGAACCCTACAAGCCCCTCTGGAACCCTACAGAATACTCCAGGACCCGACAGCACTCTACAAGACCCTTAGCAACACAACGGAACCTCACTAAAACCCTATGGGCTCCTACGGAACACTGCAGGTGCCTACGGAACCCTACAGACCCCTACAGAATACTACCAGCCACTACGAAAACCTATGGCGCCTACGGAACTCTACAGAACCTGACAGAAACACCGTGGGCCCCTACAGGCCCTTGCGGGCACTTGCAGAACTCTGCAGGAACCCACGGAACTTTATGGAACCCTACCAGCACCTACGGAAGCCTAAAGACCCTTGCAGGCAGTTACGGAACGGTACAGGGCCCTACGGAACTTTACCAGCCACTACGGAACTCTACGGGCCCCTACGGAACCCTGCAGAACCCTCCAGAACCTTACACAATCCCACAGACTCCTACAGACTCCTGCGGGCACTTACACAACCCTACAGGCCCTTACGGAACACTGCCAGCCCCCATGGAAGGAACCCTACGGGCCCCTACAGAACACTACTAGCTCCTGCGGTATTCTACAGGCCTCTAGGGAACCTACGAAGCTCTACGGAACCCTATGGATCCTTACGGAACAGTACGGGCCCCTTCAGACCTCTGCGGGCGCTTATGGAAACCTACAGGACCCTACGGAACTCTACGAGACTCTACAGGCCCCTAGGGAACACTACAGGCCCCTACGGAACACTACACAACCCTCCGGAAACTTATGGCACCCTACAAGCTCCTACCAACCCCTGCGGGCACTTACACAACCCTACAGGCCCCTACGGAAATCTACAGGACTCCACGGGACCCTAGGGAAGCCTACAGATTTTGACGGAACCCTACAAGCCCCTCTGGAACCCTACAGAATACTCCAGGACCCGACAGCACTCTACAAGACCCTTAGCAACACAACGGAACCTCACGAAAACCCTATGGGCTCCTACAGAACACTGCAGGTGCCTACGGAACCCTACAGACCCCTACAGAATACTACCAGCCACTACGAAAACCTATGGCCCCTACGGAACTCTACGGAACCTGACAGAAACACCGTGGGCCCCTACAGGCCCTTGCGGGCACTTGCAGAACTCTGCAGGAACCCACGGAACTTTATGGAACCCTACCAGCACCTACGGAAGCCTAAAGACCCTTGCAGGCAGTTACGGAACGGTACAGGGCCCTACGGAACTTTACCAGCCACTACGGAACTCTACGGGCCCCTACGGAACCCTGCAGAACCCTCCAGAACCTTACACAATCCCACAGACTCCTACAGACTCCTGCGGGCACTTACACAACCCTACAGGCCCTTACGGAACACTGCCAGCCCCTATGGAAGGAACCCTACGGGCCCCTACAGAACACTACTAGCTCCTGCGGTATTCTACAGGCCTCTAGGGAACCTACAAAGCTCTACGGAACCCTATGGATCCTTACGGAACAGTACGGGCCCCTTCAGACCTCTGCGGGCGCTTATGGAAACCTACAGGACCCTACGGAACTCTACGAGACTCTACAGGCCCCTAGGGAACACTACAGGCCCCTACGGAACACTACACAACCCTCCGGAAACTTATGGCACCCTACAAGCTCCTACCAACCCCTGCGGGCACTTACACAACCCTACAGGCCCCTACGGAAATCTACGGGACTCCACGGGACCCTAGGGAAGCCTACAGATTTTGACGGAACCCTACAAGCCCCTCTGGAACCCTACAGAATACTCCAGGACCCGACAGCACTCTACAAGACCCTTAGCAACACAACGGAACCTCACGAAAACCCTATGGGCTCCTACAGAACACTGCAGGTGCCTACGGAACCCTACAGACCCCTACAGAATACTACCAGCCACTACGAAAACCTATGGCGCCTACGGAACTCTACGGAACCTGACAGAAACACCGTGGGCCCCTACAGGCCCTTGCGGGCACTTGCAGAACTCTGCAGGAACCCACGGAACTTTATGGAACCCTACCAGCACCTACGGAAGCCTAAAGACCCTTGCAGGCAGTGACGGAACGGTACAGGGCCCTACGGAACTTTACCAGCCACTACGGAACTCTAGGGGCCCCTACGGAACCCTGCAGAACCCTCCAGAACCTTACAGAATCCCACAGACTCCTACAGACTCCTGCGGGCACTTACACAACCCTACAGGCCCTTACGGAACACTGCCAGCCCCTATGGAAGGAACCCTACGGGGCCCTACAGAACACTACTAGCTCCTGCGGTATTCTACAGGCCTCTAGGGAACCTACAAAGCTCTACGGAACCCTATGGATCCTTACGGAACAGTACGGGCCCCTTCAGACCTCTGCGGGCGCTTATGGAAACCTACAGGACCCTACGGAACTCTACGAGACTCTACAGGCCCCTAGGGAACACTACAGGCCCCTACGGAACACTACACAACCCTCCGGAAACTTATGGCACCCTACAAGCTCCTACCAACCCCTGCGGGCACTTACACAACCCTACAGGCCCCTACGGAAATCTACGGGACTCCACGGGACCCTAGGGAAGCCTACAGATTTTGACGGAACCCTACAAGCCCCTCTGGAACCCTACAGAATACTCCAGGACCCGACAGCACTCTACAAGACCCTTAGCAACACAACGGAACCTCACTAAAACCCTATGGGCTACTACAGAACACTGCAGGTGCCTACGGAACCCTACAGACCCCTACAGAATACTACCAGCCACTACGAAAACCTATGGCCCCTACGGAACTCTACGGAACCTGACAGAAACACCGTGGGCCCCTACAGGCCCTTGCGGGCACTTGCAGAACTCTGCAGGAACCCACGGAACTTTATGGAACCCTACCAGCACCTACGGAAGCCTAAAGACCCTTGCAGGCAGTGACGGAACGGTACAGGGCCCTACGGAACTTTACCAGCCACTACGGAACTCTAGGGGCCCCTACGGAACCCTGCAACACAACCCTACAGTCCCTTACAGAACACTGCCAGCCCCTATGGAAGGAACCCTACGGGGCCCTACAGAACACTACTAGCTCCTGCGGTATTCTACAGGCCTCTAGGGAACCTACAAAGCTCTACGGAACCCTATGGATCCTTATGGAACAGTACGGGCCCCTTCAGACCTCTGCGGGCGCTTATGGAAACCTACAGGACCCTACGGAACTCTACGAGACTCTACAGGCCCCTAGGGAACACTACAGGCCCCTACGGAACCCTACACAACCCTCCGGAAACTTATGGCACCCTACAAGCTCCTACCAACCCCTGCGGGCACTTACACAACCCTACAGGCCCCTACGGAAATCTACGGGACTCCACGGGACCCTAGGGAAGCCTACAGATTTTGACGGAACCCTACAAGCCCCTCTGGAACCCTACAGAATACTCCAGGACCCGACAGCACTCTACAAGACCCTTAGCAACACAACGGAACCTCACTAAAACCCTATGGGCTCCTACAGAACACTGCAGGTGCCTACGGAACCCTACAGACCCCTACAGAATACTACCAGCCACTACGGAAACCTATGGCCCCTACGGAACTCTACAGAACCTGACAGAAACACCGTGGGCCCCTACAGGCCCTTGCGGGCACTTGCAGAACTCTGCAGAAACCCACGGAACTTTATGGAACCCTACCAGCCCCTACGGAAGCCTAAAGACCCTTGCAGGCAGTTACGGAACGGTACAGGGCCCTACGGAACTTTACCAGCCACTACGGAACTCTACGGGCCCCTACGGAACCCTGCAGAACCCTCCAGAACCTTACAGAATCCCACGGATTCCTACAGACTCCTGCGGCTACTTACTCAACCCTACAGGCCCTTACGGAACACTGCCAGCCCCTATGGAAGGAACCCTACGGGCCCCTACAGAACACTACTAGCTCCTGCGGTATTCTACAGGCCTCTAGGGAACCTACGAAGCTCTACGGAACCCTATGGATCCTTACGGAACAGTACGGGCCCCTTCAGACCTCTGCGGGCGCTTATGGAAACCTACAGGACCCTACGGAACTCTACGAGACTCTACAGGCCCCTAGGGAACACTACAGGCCCCTACGGAACCCTACACAACCCTCCGGAAACTTATGGCACCCTACAAGCTCCTACCAACCCCTGCGGGCACTTACACAACCCTACAGGCCCCTACGGAAATCTACGGGACTCTATGGGCCCCTAGGGAAGCCTACAGATTTTGACGGAACCCTACAAGCCCCTCTGGAACCCTACAGAATACTCCAGGACCCGACAGCACTCTACAAGACCCTTAGCAACACAACGGAACCTCACTAAAACCCTATGGGCTCCTACAGAACACTGCAGGTGCCTACGGAACCCTACAGACCCCTACAGAATACTACCAGCCACTACGAAAACCTATGGCGCCTACGGAACTCTACAGAACCTGACAGAAACACCGTGGGCCCCTACAGGCCCTTGCGGGCACTTGCAGAACTCTGCAGGAACCCACGGAACTTTATGGAACCCTACCAGCACCTACGGAAGCCTAAAGACCCTTGCAGGCAGTTACGGAACGGTACAGGGCCCTACGGAACTTTACCAGCCACTACGGAACTCTACGGGCCCCTACGGAACCCTGCAGAACCCTCCAGAACCTTACAGAATCCCACAGACTCCTACAGACTCCTGCGGGCACTTACACAACCCTACAGGCCCTTACGGAACACTGCCAGCCCCTATGGAAGGAACCCTACGGGGCCCTACAGAACACTACTAGCTCCTGCGGTACTCTACAGGCCTCTAGGGAACCTACGAAGCTCTACGGAACCCTATGGATCCTTACGGAACAGTACGGGCCCCTTCAGACCTCTGCGGGCGCTTATGGAAACCTACAGGACCCTACGGAACCGTACGAGACTCTACAGGCCCCTACGGCCTGCCCTCCTGCCTGGCCTGCCTGGTGACCGTGGCTGGGGTCAATCTCATCACAGAGCTTGACCCAGGCTTCTCTTGCCTATCACCTGCAGAGACAGATGTGACCTCGCAATCAACATTCCAGCCATTTTCCTGCTTCTGGCCTGTGAGGTTCTCAGAGAGAAATGACTTCACAGTCACCTTCACAGCCACCCGCCTCTTACTCCCCTGTGAGGTTCTGAAGCACAGCTGACGTAACATCACCCACCTTGTCACCGGCAAGCTGATCTGACACACGGCATCTCACATTGTCTTCCGATGTCATGGGACTGCTCCGGGACCTCACAATCTCTGCATTCACTCTGCCTCCTGGGAGAAAACCAGCTTAGAGTGAGGGTTAGAGGAGAGGAGGAAGGTTGGGGGTTTCGAGGGAGGGTGTGAGGCCTTAGGGGTTGGGGGTTTCTGTTGGCAGTTTGGGTTCCCTCAAACTCAAAACTCCGGTGAGTTTCTGCTTTGTGCTCTGGGTAGAGCTAGGGGGGAGAGCTCTCCTCTGAGGGTAAGGGATCCGGGTGAGGCTCAGGTGAGGGTTTGGGATTCTCCCTAGGGATTCTTGTAACTGCTCTGAGCACTGGTCGGCTCTGTGGGTTGGAGGGGTGGGTTAGGGCCAGAGGTGAGGGCCAGGGTTAAGGCTTGTATTTCAGGAGTAGGGAACTCACACGCAGAAACTGAACGCTGTTCCTCAAACACGCCTCTCTTTGACCTGACCCACACTCCCTTCTCTCCTCGATGAAACTCTCAGGCATCCTGAGCACCTCACAGTGCTGCTTCTTCCCTGCCAGCTTCCTCCAGTAGAGATGACATCCCAACCTACTCTCCGGAAACGCGACCTTTACCTTCATCTTCCTCTTGCCTGCCCCTAACCTCTCCTCTCATCTCCCTGGTCTTTCCCTCCAGAACCTCACAATCCCTGCCCTCCTTCTGCCTCCTGGGAAGCATGAGTTAGGCTTAGGAGAGGGGTTGAAGATGAAGGGAGGTTGAGGGCCAGGATTAGGGAGTTGGGTTTGGGTTTAGGCTTCAGGCAGTGGGTGAGGGTTTCAGTTTTGGCACTGGTGTTCAGGAAAGGGCTAAAGATGAGAGCTCCATGTCAGGTGTTAGGGTCAGGACACAGGCAAAGGCTTAGGGTGAGCAGGGCAGTGCCAGGTCTGAGGGGCAGGAGTGTGTAAGGGCTCGGCGTGTGTGGGCCCTCCTGGTGAGCAGAGGGAACCCTCATGTGGTGATGACCAAAAGCATCACCATTTCAATGGGCTGGGGATTAGCACTGGGCCCCTTGGCTTGACAGGGCGCATCCAAGGGGCTACAGGACGTCTCTGCCTCCTTTCTTTGTCATCCTGAAATCACTGCCTCTGATTTTCTGCTCTAATCAGCCCCCAGGGATGGGGGCTTCATCCGTCCACAGCCCTCAGCAGACTCTTCCAAACCTCTAAGACTCGTTATTCCTGCCATGGCCCTCCACAGCCTCCACGCTCTGTGGCTTTCCGCTGGGAACTTGTTAGTGTGTGGCAACCAGAATGAGTTTGTTCTGGCATCTCAATTTCCATACGGTTGCAGGGGGGCTTTGAGGAGAGAACTGTCTTTGAGGAAAAGTTTTACTAAATGCAATGGTGTTAATGAGCACATGATGTAACCCAGGTTCTTTTCTTTCTCAGTCATAACTCAGTAATGCTTTCCACTCTGACAAATGATTTTTCATTTTACTGTAAAATGTTGCCCCACAACAACTAATTTCATTCGCTAGAGGTGGGCATGGGATGAGGCGACACAGCCAGCCGAGTAGATGTGACCATGGGAAGATGGGCAGGGAGATCAGCAGAGACATGAGTTGGTGAACAAGGCTCTGGGCTGAAAATTTAGCCAAGAATAAGGCAAAATGGATGTTGGGGCTCTTCCTGAGAGCTTGAGAAAATTTTTCCAGATTTAAAAAAATATGAGCACATTTTCACCAGCTGAAAAGATTGAATCCTTCTACTAAAACCAACAAATTTTCCCCAAAGCATGCCAAATTGGGGAATTTCAGGATATGCATTAACTGCAGAAGAAAAAAATACGGATCCTGCCATGACTCGCAGTGTCCATACTCTGTTACACTTAATCTCACCAGTTTTCAGGTATTCCCACCTCTCCTGATTAAATGGGCTGTGTCCATAGACACCTTCTCAGCAGACTCTCTGGCCATATGCTCTTTCCCGGCTCCTCAGGAGTTTTGTCCTCCCCTTACACATTGTTCCTTCAGTCACCTCTCACTGCTTTGACCTTCAGGGAGCTAAAAGCTTGCCTGTCTGCCAGGAGTCTGCTGAATGATCTCTGTAACCGACTCACTAATGGTGTGTTTATTTATCATTTCTGATCTATCCTTCTAAAATATTTCTTTTATGGTCCCCAGTTGAGGAAGGTGGACCTTATTCAAGGTTCGTACTTGGAACACAGCCGAGGAACGTGTTGCTTCTTTTTATTAATTTGTGTCATATCACACTTGTGGTTGTTCAAAATTAATAAGAGTCTTGTGTCTATTTACAGCCAAGCCTGAGGGTAAATCAGGTGGGAATTGGTGCAAAGGCGCTGTAACATTCAGCTGCAGAGTCAGTGACAAAGTGTGATGTAGGAAAAGGAAGCAAGTCCCAGGCGGCCCCCAAGAGAAATGGTGGGGTGGAGGAGGTGGGGGGAAAGTTGTACAGAGAGGGGGGACCTCCAGGAGATGGCAGTTGGTGCCTCTCTGGTCCTCCTTAGGAGACCCTCTGGTTCAATGTCGATTGGAGAAAGCTGCTATGGCTTCCTCTGAAAAAAATAATAAGATCCCCTCTCAAAATGAAAAATGAATTTCTCATTTATAGTTCTCATTGAAATCTTCCACTTTAAGTAGACTCCTGAGACCTCTCCAATCAGCTGTACAAGTCTGGAAGCCCTGAATGAAATTCCGAAAGAGATGTGGCTCATTAGGGCTTTCTGCACTTTAAGGAGCCCCGTGGTGTATTTGGTGCTGAGCCCATGAACCTCAGATACTGAGAGGAGCTTGAACAACTTCTCCAGGAGTTAAAGCCAGAAGCAAATGCCAGAGTCTCTTGGAGCATTAATTGGCCCCACCGAGGGCCATTACAGACCAAGCCTCCCCATGGATTTCTCCGAGCAGGAAACTGGAGGCTGTGATTACAGGTGGGCAAAGGCACTGTGCAGGTGCATCTGATACTGAGGAAAGCCTTGCTGTGTTTTATCATGGCAAGGGGTCAGCCCTGGGAAGGGGGGTCCTGTCCCTCACACTGGCTCAGGGCTCTTCCCGGGGCAGCGCGATGTGGGGTGTGCAATGCCGAGGGAAGGACCACGATAGCCACCTCCCAGCCTCCCTGGCGGGGGGTGCAAGGAAGCAACGAGGGCCCCGTTCCATGAGATTAACATGTCTCCTTTCCGGCCTTGGTAGCAGAGACAACAGCCATAGCCACGGGGACAAAGACCTGCAGGCTGTGGACGCCCAACCTATGTCCTCCCCTTGCTCCCGCTGGGGCATCCCCTTGCCTTTACTGACAGCTCTTCTTCCTCCCTGCCTCTTCCTTGGAACACTGAGCATTGCCCTGATCCAGGCTCCCTCTGGCTGACCTCAGGCACCACAGCACTACCCTTCAAGGGACATTGCTTTCTCCTCATGTCACGTCTTGTTGCTAATGTTCATTTAGGATCCTGCACAACTGTGAGGTGGCAGCAACGTAAGATATATTAACACAGGGTTAAGTTGTATGATTTTCACAATATTAATCATCTGCCAATTATCAAAATGATTTAACAAAATTTGCTATAATCAACACAGAGAACTTCTTTAAAGATTCAAAAATGGCAAGGTTCAGCTGAGACGTTCATTTAGTTTCCTAAATGAAATCATACACGCACAAACAGAAGTCACAACGGTTTCCTAAATTGAATGGCACACACACACACACAGATGCAGAGGTATAATTAAGACACTTATCTTTTTGCGAAAAGCAGTAAATAATTAGTATCAAACAATCTTTGAAAGCTCCAGAAATCCAATAGTTGTGAATGACTCAGTCTTTTCCTTCGTTGGTGTTTGTCAGCAGATGATCTCTGAAACCCTCACAAAATATATTCTCTGAAATATTCGTAAAAACCACACTTTGATACCTTCGTATCCTCATAACCACTTTCATACCCTGATAGCCTTCATACGCTGGGGCACCTACAACTTCTCTGGGCAGCTCGTTTCAGCATCTGACAAAACATATCATCAAAAAATTCTTTCTTATGCCTATTTTAAATCCGCTCTTTTTCAGTTTAAAACTGATATCTCATGTCTTGTCACTACAGGCCTTGGTGAAAAGTCTCTATCTTACTTATAAACTCCCCTTAAATATTGAAGGGCCTCTGTAAGGTCTCCATGGAGCCTGTTCTTCTCCAGTTACAGAATCACAGAATGAGATGGGGTTGGAAGGGACCTCTAGAGATCATGTGGTCCAACCCCCTGGCAAAGCAGGGTCACCCAGAGCAGGTTGCACAGGATCACATCCAGGCGGGATTTGCATGTCTCCAGAGCAGGAGACTCCACACCCTCTCTGGGCAGCCTGTTCCAGGGATCTGCCACAATCACAGTAAAGAAGTTGTTCCTCATGTTCAGATGGAACTTCTGTGTTCTGCTTTGTGCCCATTGCCCGTCGTTGGGTACCACTGAACAGAGTCTGGCCCCATCCTCCTGACACCCACCCTTTCGATATTGATCAGCATCGATGAGGTCCCCTCTCAGTCTTCTCTTCTCCAGGCTAAACAGACCCAGGTCTCTCAGCCTTTCCTCATCAGAGAGGGGCTCCAGTCCCTGATCATCTTTGTAGCCTCCGCTGGACTCTCTCCGGTCGTTCCTTGTCTTTCTTGAACTGGGGAGCCCAAAACTGGACACAGCACTCCAGATGTGGCCTCATGTCATGGTTTGACTGGTTGGCCCATGACGAGATGACAGATGCTCTCCCCCACCTCTCGCTCTGAGCAGAAGAGGGAGAGAGTAAAGAGATTTAGAGTTTAGCAAAAACTACGCTACTTTAATGAAATATTACTAATAAAATAAAAAGAAATTAATGAAATAGATACAGAGTATTCAAAACCATATTAAGATCCCAGGATGATGATCATGTCACCTCCAGGCACTGGGGAAGTCCCAGACTGGACCCAGTGATGGATGTGAACTGGATTCCGGATCAGGAGTCAGGAACACATCTCGGGATCAAAGGCAGATGAACAGACAGGGTCCTCCTTGGATGTCGCCGTTGAAGAAAGAGACTGACCCTTTGATCCCTCAGCTTTTATACTGAGCATGAGGCAGATGGGATGGAATCCCCTGTTGGTCAGTTTGGGGTCACCTCTCCTGTCCCCTCCTCCCACAGGTGTGACCCCTCTACGCTTTTCCACTGCTGACCCTCCAACGGGGCAAATAACGACATGAGCTGACCTTGGTTGTTATATTAATAAGTATAAGCAAGAGCCTCTCTGCACACCATTCCTTGGCATCAGCTGTAAACATTGGTCTTACCACGCTGAGAACAAACAGGTTTCTGCCCAATACGCTGTTAATTTCAGAGAGTTAGAAGAGGCTTAGCTAAAAGTAAAATTAGTGAACAGAAAGCTTCATGTCTTCCAGGTCTCCTGGGTCAGGGTCATTGGTTCTTGCATGGAAAAGCAGCTGGGGTTAATAGTCCAAGGGATGAACAAGCTTCAGCAGCCTCTCAGCAATGCCCCCTTTCATCAAGGACAGAGCTCCTTAGAAGCTGCGAGAGCTTGCCAGCAGCTTCCAGCAATCACGGTCTGCTCTGACCAGCCTTAACTGGCAACAACATACAGCAAGATTGAAGTTCCCCAAGGATCTCTTGCAAAGTCCTCAGAAGAGATTTTCAGGACTCTCCTGGACAAAGTGAATTAGAAGGAAGTTGTGGTGAATTGAGTGTTGACCCTGTTGTGAGCAGGAGGTTGGTCTAGAGACATCCCAAGCTCCCTTCACACTTGAACAGTCCCATGATAAACCTGTTGTCTCTGATGATGGCTGCTGTGGTTCTTGCAGCCATTAACTCCTCATCTGCATGTGGGTCAGCACCAGGCATGGAAACCCTTGAGTCAGACCCTCACAGTGGTCTCATGGTGCCACCAGGGCCTGGAACATTGGAAGTTCAGTGTGTCATTGTGGGTGACAGCTTGTCCAGACAGAACAGGCTCTCCTGACAGCCTGCAAGAGCTGTGCTTTGCAAGAGGATGACAAATGAGAGTGACACATGCAGAAAAGGATGGCATGAGGGTGATGATATTCCAACATCCCTGAGGTGCATTGGAAATCCAGTTAAATGCAGTAGGACTGGAAGAGCCCTCACCCTCTCAGGCAGCATTTGTAAGGTTGAACTTATCAGTATGAAAGGCTGAGAGAGATGAAGTTGTTCAATTGTGAGAAGGGAGGGCTTTGGGAAGAACTAAAATTGACTTTTCCACAACTACCAGGAGGTCATCAAGAAGGCAGATCCACACTCTTCAGTGTTATGTGTGAAGAAACACCATCTACCCATGAAACACTGCACTGTCCGGTACAAACATCCCACCTCTGCTCCCTCTTTCCTCACTGGCCGTGGCTTTGCAGCTGTTTCTGAGATGGCCACCATGGCTAACCCTGCATTGGAAGGAAATTGCGATAAAGAGCACCACCTTTGAGTATTTGTAGTGCCCTGGAGCCCCCCATGCTGTTCCCTTGTGAGGGACACCACCATCGGGGTAACCATCTGCACGCTAATATGGACAGCTGACAAAATGGAGCTTCAGTCCAGGGGGACCTTGAGAAACCCTGGGATTTGGGCAACAGAACCTCTGGAAGTTTTACACAGAGAAGCGGCCAGAGCTGCATCGGGGGAAAGAATAACCCCGTAGATGAGGGCAGCCCAGGACCTGACTGGCTGGGCAGGGATCCTGAGGAGAAGGGCCTGGGCACCCCGAGGGATGCCATAGGAGCCAGTAGTGCACGGTCACCAGGAACAAGGGCAGCTGCATGTGGGGCTGCGTTAGGAGGAGCGTGGGTCACCCACCCCAGGGGAGCTGTCATCCCACTCCTCTGAAACCTGGTGTGGCCACCTCTGGACTCGTGTGGCCCTCTTTGGGGCTTCCTGTTCTAGAGAAGTGGGGAGGACTGGGGAGTGTCCAGAGGAGCTCTGCCAAGAGGGGATTCATGGCCTCAAGGCCATGAGGCCCCTTTCTGGGGAGGCTGAGGGACATGGGCTTCTCCAGCCTGGTGAAGTGGAAGCTCAGAGCATCACAGTCACAGCCTGGAACTGCTTGAAGGGGGGTTTCAGAGATGGTGGAGCTTTTCTTCATAATGGAAAAAAAAAACCATGGGAAAGGAAGGATGTCACAAACTGTGTCTGGGGAGGTTGAGGCTAGAACTGAAACAAGGAGATGTCACTCCAAGAGAGCACCCAGAGGGAGGCTGGACCAGCCCATGGCTTTTTTGTTCCAGGAACAGCCAGGGAGGATGGAGAGATATCAGGAAGGGTAGTGAGCTGTTGGGGTGAAACTGAAAAGACAATTGGGTGCCTTTAGAGACAGAGGTGCAGGTGTGGGACACCGTAGGACAGACAGTGGTGGAGACCATTGAGGGCCGTGACAAGGCTGAAATCCCCCAAAAGAGGTGACCTCTCTGTCACCATGGCTATTGTCTCTGCCACCAAGTCCTACCAGAAGGTCCTTTAACCTCACTCAGGAAGACCTCTTGACCTCCTTGCCCCACCCAGATGGGTCCTGCCAGTGTCCTGCCCTTGGCATTGCACATCCCCACATCACACTGCCCCAGGAAGAGCCCTGGGCCAGGTGGGAGGGACAAGATCTCCTTTCCCAGGGGCTGGGGGTCAGAGCCTGGCCCTTTGCCTTAATGGGACGCAGTCAGGTTTCCTCAGCATCAGAGCCACCGTTAATTGTCCTTTGCCTGCCTGTCCTTATTGCCTCCAGTTTTTTGCTCTAACGAGCCCCGGGGGAGGCTTTGTTGGGAATGGTCCTCACTGGGACCTATGAACACGGGTCCCAGAAAGTGTTTCTTTTGGAGATGATGTCACAGCTTGACTTCTTGAGAGGTTTCTTCCACTTCTTCTCAGTGTCTGAGGTTCATGGGCTCGGTATGAAACCCACCAGAGGGGTCATTAAACTGCCTCGGGCTGGTCCTCTGCTGCTGAGCTGGGCCGGGCTCTTGGGACAGAGGCAGCTCCTGGCAAGCGGGCAGAGCTGCAGAGAGACAGTTTTAGCCAGCGCAGCAGGGCTGAGGGAAGAGCTTCAGGCGCGAGGATGAGAGGATCAATGCGGAGAGAGGTTCAAGGCAGTTGGGAGTGGTAGGAGAGCTGAGAGCTGACGGTGGGACAAAGCTTCACAGCCTTCTCCACGGTGAGTCTCGGGCTGCAGGGCAACGGCCCTGCAGATCCTGAAGGGTTCTCCTCAATCTGTCATCGCCCACAGCCTTTGGGCTCTCTCTGCAGTGCAGAGGAGGATGAGGGTGTGCTCCAGAGCAGGGCTTCCCTGCAGCACCCTCAGAGGGACAGGAGAGGATGGGTGCCTTGTGCTGGGGATGGTGCAGGGTGGGAAGGTGGGTGAGCAGCCAGGGGCTGAGTATAAACCTTGGATATTTTATATTGGTATGAGGAAGGATATAGATTCTTTTGTATTTTTATGTTAATTATTTAGTTGTCTTATACACTATATTTCAACCTCCGGGTTTCCTTTGTTTTTTTTTTCTCAATTCCCTTCTTGGGTGGGAGGGATCATAGAATGTTAGAATAATTGTCTAAATGGCAATAAATGGTTGTGGGTCCTTTGAACCATAGTAAGGTTTCAGCAGAAGCTCAGACACTGACCCTGCAGGTCCTGCCATGCTGATGGTGCCCCCAGCCCTTTTCTAACCTGTGGGTCTCCAGGCAGAACAGTCCATGGGGTGGGGGTAACGTTACCTCCCCATTAAGGACACCCCATCTTCTGGGCATCCAAAAGCTGACAGATCTTCACTGGGGAGGGGAGTTTGCAGATCTGCACTTGGAACTGGACTCCTCTGCTCTCCATGGGATCATCCTCCAGACCAAAGGGGTTCCAGCACAAAGCAGCTGAGAGCAGGAGTGATGGAGAGAGCAGCTCTCCTCCTTCTGCACTGAGGGTCTGTCCTGTTGCCTCCCAGGACTCTCAAAACAGCACTTGTAGTGTAGCAAAAATGCCAGGGATTTCTGCCTTCAGAAATGACTCCTCAGGTGGGACAGGGGCAACAGCAGAAAAATACACACACACACACACACACACACACACACACCCCCCACCCTCTGAGCTCTGTTCCGCATCCAAGGGACCTGGGAGTGACAATGGTCAGAAGCTCTTTCCTCTCAGGGGGTAGATGTAACCTGCGACCACTCCTGGTTCCTCTCTGCCTGTTGCTGCACAGCACGACTGACTCCTCTGGAGCCCCCAGCAGAGTCCCCTGCTCCCCATTGCACCCTCAGCCAGCACCAACCAAGGATCACGCCAGGATCTGCATCAAGGTCTCCCTGGAAGGACAGAGGTCATTTGGGGGAGCGTAGTGTGACAAGTGGAAGAGGTTCTGCTCAGAGGTGTCTGTACTGACTCCTCGTTCTCTTTTCCTTTTTTGAACAGACCCCTCTGTGCCGAGGGAAGCAAATGTCCAACGACAGCTCCATCACCGTGTTCCTCCTCCTGGCATTCGCAGACACACGGGAGCTGCAGCTCTTGCACTTCTGGCTCTTCCTGGGCATCTACCTGGCTGCCCTCCTGGGCAACGGCCTCATCATCACTGCCATAGCCTGTGACCACCGCCTCCACACCCCCATGTACTTCTTCCTCCTCAACCTCTCCCTCCTCGACCTGGGCTCCATCTCC
This sequence comes from Numenius arquata, assembly GCF_964106895.1. Taxonomy (NCBI): domain Eukaryota; kingdom Metazoa; phylum Chordata; class Aves; order Charadriiformes; family Scolopacidae; genus Numenius; species Numenius arquata. The sequence continues at coordinate 135,377 of NW_027415015.1, forward strand.
ACCACTCTCCCCAAAGCCATGGCCAATTCCTTCTGGGACACCAGGGTCATCTCCTACTCAGGATGTGCTGCACAGGTCTTTTTCTTTGCATTCTTGATCTCAGCAGAGTTTTATCTTCTGACTGTCATGTCCTACGACCGCTACGTTGCCATCTGCAAACCCCTGCACTACCGGACCCTCCTGGGCAGCAGAGCTTGTGTCCACATGGCAGCAGCTGCCTGGGGCAGTGGGTTTCTCAATGCTCTCCTGCACACGGCCAGTACATTTTCAATACTCCTCTGCCAAGGCAATGGCATAGACCAATTCTTCTGTGAAATCCCCCAGATCCTCAAGCTCTCCTGCTCACACTCCTACTTCAGGGAAGTTGGGCTTATTGTCCTTAGTGCCTGTTTATTCTTTGTGTGTTTTGTTTTCATTGTGGTGTCCTATGTGCAGATCTTCAGGGCCGTGCTGAGGATCCCCTCTGAGCAGAGACGGCACAAAGCCTTTTCCACGTGCCTCCCTCACCTGGCCGTGGTCTCCCTGTTTGTCAGCACTGCGGTATTTGCCTACGTGAAACCCCTCTCTATCTCCTCCCCATCCCTCGACCTAATGATGGCTGTTCTGTACTCGGTGGTGCCTCCAGCAGTGAACCCACTCATCTACAGCATGAGGAACCAGGAGCTCAGGGACGCCCTGAGAAAACTGTTCAATGGATCTTCCACTATCACCAGTAATTTTCTTCTTCTTTGCTGCAGAGTGCCCTGAATTTATTATAGACAAAGCTTCTGCTTTTCTTTCACTGATCATACTACTTAGAGGTAATAGATTGGATTCATAGCACTTCTCTGAGGCTCTGTCCCGTTGTGTCTGATCCCTGAAGAACCAGGAGTCACCTCTTGCCTCCATAACGGCATCTCTGAAATAAAAGGAGACCTTTGAAATGCGGTGTCTGAAGACTTGACTCTCCTTGATAGAGTTATAGCTAAGGAAAATCCAAAGGAATTGGACTTTCCAAGTGTCTTTCCACCTTGTTTTCTCCTTGTATTTGTGGGAATAATCTCACAGCATCACTGGAATCTGTTGGATACAGAGAACTTAGATGAAAGCTCTCTTCTTCATGTCCAGGGGCATTAGAATCAGTACATGAGCTCCCAGTCCCCTTCCTCAGGCTGTCCCAGGTATGATGGGTCTGATGGCAGGTGTCAGTCCATGTGGAAAGCAATCTGGAGGGGTCAGGAGAGAATGGGGACACTCCATGCACTCTGGGGTGGGAAGTGAATGGAGACAGAGAATGTGAAAACACTCTCAGAGGTTAATTCCCCCCCAGGATAAAGCACTAGAGGCAGGAACCCAGAGAGCAGGAGTGTGCAGGGCCGTGGGAGGCAGTGAAGATGCATCAGGCAGAGGGAAGGGAGACTGGAGAGATGCGGGAGCTGCCTGAGGAGCCCCAGGGCCAGGACTCTCCTGCTGTCCTGGGGAGCAGGGCAGGCGGGGAGGCGGAGAGGGGCAAAGGCAGTTTGGGCTGGGGATGCCCTGCAGCTGAATGCAGGAGAGGCAGAGAGTGAGTGGCCTCTGCTGGCACTTGGGGCCAGCTCCAGCCCCGGGGGGACGGGGAGGCTGAGAGCCCTCTCTGCCCCCAGCAGTTGCTGTGCCCTTCAGAGGGGCTGGGGCTGTGGGGGGAGTGCCCAGAGCTCTGCAGCACCCTGTGGGGAGCAGTGCTGTGGGGCCAGCCCAGACTGGGGGGCTCTGCTGGGCTGGGCTGGGAGAGGGCAGGGGAGGTGGGGGAGAGCCAGAGAGGGGCTGGACTGGCCTGGGAAGGTCCCAGGAGAGGAAAGCCCCAATGGCAGCGGAGCTGTGTGACCATGCCGGGTGAGGACCTGCTCCAGTGGGCATGTGGGGCAGAGCCAGGTCTCCTGGAGAAGGAAGCAAGTCATGAGAGGGGCAGAGAGAGGAGCTGGTCTGTGCCATGTTCCCTGGCCATCCTGGGGAAGCTGCTCCAGGGCAATGGGGAGGGGATCGTCCAACTGGGGGGCTGCTGGGGGTGGGGGCAGGGAGGGTGGCCATGGGGACTGTGCTGGTGGGGACCTTTCCCCACCTCATGAACACACCCTGATCTGTGTGGTGCCTTCACCGCAGGGCTGTGGGGCCATGCTGGGCAGTGGGGCTTGTCCAGCCCCAGTGAGGAGGTCTCCTCCTCTTGCCCCACGCTCCCCAGCACAGTTTCAGCCAACAGGTGTTGCCACAGTCCCTGTGGGCTGGGTGTTGGGGGTCTCCATGTGTCCTGCTGGGATCCCATGCAGGGACCTGCCGTGTGTGTCTCTGCTTGGAGCTGGTCACCATGGCCTGGCTGCCCAGTCCCAGGAGATCCTGGCCAGGCTGTGCTTGGAGATGGGCTGTGATGGTCCTCACCCACAGCAGGAACCGAGCACCAGCAGAGAAAGCTTCCCAGGAGACAAGTGCCTCACACTGTGCTGGGTGCACGTGTGAGCCTTGGGGGATGTCCTCACACTGAGATTTTTCCTGGTAGAAAAGGGGAACCATCGTATCCCAAAGTAACTGGAGCTGGGTGGGAGCTGTGAGTGTTGCACAAAGGCTCACACACAGACTATTATAAAAAGAAAAAAACCCCTTGATTGGTCTCTACTGATTCCAGTGCAGTGGGGGTGCACACAGACAGGGCTCTGACACCCCATTCACCACCGCTGTCACTAAAGATCAGAACGGTTTCATGCTGGCACCCACTGACACCCCGTGTCCCATAGCTCTTGCCAAAGTTGGTCTCTAACCCAAAGCCCTCCTCAGACACCTCCCCATAGATCAGGGGCTCAGGGACTTGTCTCAGCAAATTTGACCACCCTTCTGGCCACTGCTGGAAAGTCCCCACTCTGTCAGGGTCTTTCTCACTGCTGTTGCCAGAATCATGCTCATGAGGGCTTTTTTGGTTTTTAATATTTTATTTTCTTAGGTTTTTCGCATTACTCTTTTAT
>NW_027415016.1:0-41652 GCF_964106895.1 Numenius arquata
AGGGTTGTGTAGGGTTCCGTAGGGGCCTGTGGTGTTCCCTAGGGGCCTGTAGAGTCTCGTACAGTTCCGTAGGGTCCTGTAGGTTTCCATAAGCGCCCGCAGAGGTCTGAAGGGGCCCATACTGTTCCGTAAGGATCCATAGGGTTCCGTAGAGCTTCGTAGGTTCCCTAGAGGCCTGTGGAGTACCGCAGGAGCCAGTAGTGTTCCGTAGGGTCCTCTAGGGTTGAGTAAGTGCCCGCAGGAGTCTGTAGGAATCCGTGGGATTCTGTAAGGTTCTGGAGGGTTCTGCAGGGTTCCGTAGGGGCCCGTAGAGTTCCGTAGTGGCTGGTAAAGTTCCGTAGGGCCCTGTGGGGTTCTGTATGGACCTGTACGGTTCCATAGGGGCCTGCAGCGTTCTGTAAGTGCCCGTAGGTGTCTGTACGGGTCTGTAGGGTTCCGTAGGCACCTACAGTGTTCTGTAGGAGCCCATAGGGTTTTAGTGAGGTTCCGTTGTGTTGCTAAGGGTCTTGTAGAGTGCTGTCGGGTCCTGGAGTATTCTGTAGGGTTCCAGAGGGGCTGGTAGGGTTCCGTCGAAATCTGAAGGGTTCCCTAGGGGCCCGTAGAGTCCCATAGATTTCCGTAGGGGCCTGTAGGGTTATGTAAGTGCCCGCAGGGGTTGGTAGGAGCTTGTAGGGTGCCATATGTTTCCGGAGGGTTGTGTAGGGTTCCGTAGGGGACTGTGGTGTTCCCTAGGGGCCTGTAGAGTCTCGTACAGTTTCGGTAGGGTCCTATAGGTTTCCATAAGCGCCCGCAGAGGTCTGAAGGGGCCCGTACTGTGCCGTAAGGATCCATAGGGTTCCGTAGAGCTTCGTAGGTTCCCTAGAGGCCTCTGGAGTACCGCAGGAGCCAGTAGTGTTCCGTAGGGGCCGGTAGGGTTCCTTCTATAGGAGCTGGCAGTGTTCCGTAGGGTCCTCTAGGGTTGAGTAAGTGCCCGCAGGAGTCTGTAGGAATCCGTGGGATTCTGTAAGGTTCTGGAGGGTTCTGCAGGGTTCCGTAGGGGCCCGTAGAGTTCCGTAGTGGCTGGTAAAGTTCCCTAGGGCCCTGTACCGTTCCGTAACTGCCTGCAATGGTCTTTAGGCTTCCGTAGGGGCTGGTAGGGTTCCATAAAGATCCGTGGGTTCCTGCAGAGTTCTGCAAGTGCCCGCAAGGGCCTGTAGGGGCGCACAGTGTTTCTGCCAGGTTCCGTAGAGTTCCGTAGGGGCCATATTTTTCTGTAGTGGTGGTAGTATTCTGTAGGGGTCTGTAGGGTTCCGTAGGGGTCTGTAGGGTTCCGTAGGCGCCTGCAGTGTTCTGTAGGAGCCCATAGGGTTTTAGTGAGGTTCCGTTGTGTTGCTAAGGGTCTTGTAGAGTGCTGTCGGGTCCTGGAGTATTCTGTAGGGTTCCAGAGGGGCTGGTAGGGTTCCGTCGAAATCTGTAGGGTTCCCTAGGGGCCCATAGAGTCCCGTAGATTGCCGTAGGGACCTGTAGGGTTGTGTAAGTGCTCGCAGAGGTTGGTAGGAGCTTGTAGGGTTCCATAAGTTTCCAGAGGGTTGTGTAGGGTTCCGTAGGGGCCTGTGGTGTTCCCTAAGGGCCTGTAGAGTCTCGTACGGTTCCGTAGGGGCCTGTGGTGTTCCCTAGGGGCCTCTAGAGTCTCGTACAGTTCCGTAGGGTCCTGTAGGTTTCCATAAGCACCCGCAGAGGTCTGAATGGGCCCGTACTGTTCCGTAAGGATCCATAGGGCTCCGTAGAGCTTCGTAGGTTCCCTAGAGGCCTCTGGAGTACCGCAGGAGCCAGTAGTGTTCTGTAGGGGCCCGTAGGGTTCCTTCCATAGGAGCTGGCAGTGTTCCGTAGGGTCCTCTAGGGTTGAGTAAGTGCCCGCAGGAGTCTGTAGGAATCCGTGGGATTCTGTAAGGTTCTGGAGGGTTCTGCAGGGTTCCGTAGGGGCCCGTAGAGTTCCGTAGTGGCTGGTAAAGTTCCGTAGGGCCCTGTGGGGTTCTGTATGGACCTGTAGGGTTCCGTAGGGGCCTGCAGGGTTCTGTAAGTGCCTGCAGGTGTCTGTAGGGTTCCGTAGGGGTCTGTAGGGTTCCGTAGGCGCCTGCAGTGTTCTGTAGGAGCCCATAGGGTTTTAGTGAGGTTCCGTTGTGTTGCTAAGGGTCTTGTAGAGTGCTGTCGGGTCCTGGAGTATTCTGTAGGGTTCCAGAGGGCCTCATAGGGTTCCATCGAAATCTATAGGGTTCCCTAGGGGCCCATAGAGTCCCGTAGATTTCCGTAGGGACCTGTAGGTTTGTGTAAGTGCCCGCAGAAGTCTGTAGGAGTCTTTGGGATTCTGTAAGGTTCTGGAGGGTTCTGCAGGGTTCCATAGGGACCCGTAGAGTTTTGTAGTGGCTGGTAAAGTTCCGTAAGGCCCTGTGGGGTTCTGTATGGACCTGTAGGGTTCCGTAGGGGCCTGCAGGGTTCCGTAAGTGCCCGCAGGTGTCTGTAGGGTTCCGTAGGGGTCTCTAGGGTTCTGTAGGCACCTGCAGTGTTCTGTAGGAGCCCATAGGGTTTTAGTGAGGTTCCGTTGTGTTGCTAAGGGTCTTGTAGAGTGCTGTCGGGTCCTGGAGTATTCTGTAGGGTTCCAGAGGGGCTGGTAGGGTTCCGTCGAAATCTGAAGGGTTCCCTAGGGGCCCGTAGAGTCCCGTAGATTTCCGTAGGGGCCTGTAGGGTTGTGTAAGTGCCCGCAGGGGTTGGTAGGAGCTTGTAGGGTGCCATATGTTTCCGGAGGGTTGTGTAGGGTTCCGTAGGGGCCTGTGGTGTTCCCTAGGGGCCTGTAGAGTCTCGTACAGTTTCGGTAGGGTCCTGTAGGTTTCCATAAGCGCCCGCAGAGGTCTGAAGGGGCCCGTACTGTGCCGTAAGGATCCATAGGGTTCCGTAGAGCTTCGTAGGTTCCCTAGAGGCCTCTGGAGTACCGCAGGAGCCAGTAGTGTTCTGTAGGGGCCCGTAGGGTTCCTTCCATAGGAGCTGGCAGTGTTCCGTAGGGTCCTCTAGGGTTGAGTAAGTGCCCGCAGGAGTCTGTAGGAATCCGTGGGATTCTGTAAGGTTCTGGAGGGTTCTGCAGGGTTCCGTAGGGGCCCGTAGAGTTCCGTAGTGGCTGGTAAAGTTCCGTAGGGCCCTGTGGGGTTCTGTATGGACCTGTAGGGTTCCGTAGGGGCCTGCAGGGTTCCATAAGTGCCCGCAGGTGTCTGTAGGGTTCCGTAGGGGTCTGTAGGGTTCCGTAGGGGTCTGTAGGGTTCCGTAGGCGCCTGCAGTGTTCTGTAGGAGCCCATAGGGTTTTAGTGAGGTTCCGTTGTGTTGCTAAGGGTCTTGTAGAGTGCTGTCGGGTCCTGGAGTATTCTGTAGGGTTCCAGAGGGGCTGGTAGGGTTCCGTCGAAATCTGAAGGGTTCCCTAGGGGCCCGTAGAGTCCCGTAGATTTCCGTAGGGGCCTGTAGGGTTGTGTAAGTGCCCGCAGGGGTTGGTAGGAGCTTGTAGGGTGCCATATGTTTCCGGAGGGTTGTGTAGGGTTCCGTAGGGGCCTGTGGTGTTCCCTAGGGGCCTGTAGAGTCTCGTACAGTTTCGGTAGGGTCCTGTAGGTTTCCATAAGCGCCCGCAGAGGTCTGAAGGGGCCCGTACTGTGCCGTAAGGATCCATAGGGTTCCGTAGAGCTTCGTAGGTTCCCTAGAGGCCTCTGGAGTACCGCAGGAGCCAGTAGTGTTCTGTAGGGGCCCGTAGGGTTCCTTCCATAGGAGCTGGCAGTGTTCCGTAGGGTCCTCTAGGGTTGAGTAAGTGCCCGCAGGAGTCTGTAGGAATCCGTGGGATTCTGTAAGGTTCTGGAGGGTTCTGCAGGGTTCCGTAGGGGCCCGTAGAGTTCCGTAGTGGCTGGTAAAGTTCCGTAGGGCCCTGTGGGGTTCTGTATGGACCTGTAGGGTTCCGTAGGGGCCTGCAGGGTTCCATAAGTGCCCGCAGGTGTCTGTAGGGTTCCGTAGGGGTCTGTAGGGTTCCGTAGGCACCTGCAGTGTTCTGTAGGAGCCCATAGGGTTTTAGTGAGGTTCCGTTGTGTTGCTAAGGGTCTTGTAGAGTGCTGTCGGGTCCTGGAGTATTCTGTAGGGTTCCAGAGGGGCTGGTAGGGTTCCGTCGAAATCTGAAGGGTTCCCTAGGGGCCCGTAGAGTCCCGTAGATTTCCGTAGGGGCCTGTAGGGTTATGTAAGTGCCCGCAGGGGTTGGTAGGAGCTTGTAGGGTGCCATATGTTTCCGGAGGGTTGTGTAGGGTTCCGTAGGGGCCTGTGGTGTTCCCTAGGGGCCTGTAGAGTCTCGTACAGTTTCGGTAGGGTCCTGTAGGTTTCCATAAGCGCCCGCAGAGGTCTGAAGGGGCCCGTACTGTTCCGTAAGGATCCATAGGGTTCCGTAGAGCTTCGTAGGTTCCCTAGAGGCCTCTGGAGTACCGCAGGAGCCAGCAGTGTTCCGTAGGGTCCTCTAGGGTTGAGTAAGTGCCCACAGGAGTCTGTAGGAATCCGTGGGATTCTGTAAGGTTCTGGAGGGTTCTGCAGGGTTCCGTAGGGGCCCGTAGAGTTCCATAGTGGCTGGTAAAGTTCCCTAGGGCCCTGTACCGTTCCGTAACTGCCTGCAAGGGTCTTTAGGCTTCCGTAGGGGCTGGCAGGGTTCCATAAAGTTCCGTGGGTTCCTGCAGAGTTCTGCAAGTGCCCGCAAGGGCCTGTAGGGGCCCACAGTGTTTCTGCCAGGTTCCGTAGAGTTCCGTAGGGGCCATATTTTTCTGTAGTGGCTGGTAGTATTCTGTAGGGGTCTGTAGGTTTCCGTAGGCACCTACAGTGTTCTGTAGGAGCCCATACGGTTTTAGTGAGGTTCCGTTGTGTTGCTAAGGGTCTTGTAGAGTGCTGTCGGGTCCTGGAGTATTCTGTAGGGTTCCAGAGGGCCTCATAGGGTTCCATCGAAATCTATAGGGTTCCCTAGGGGCCCATAGAGTCCCGTAGATTGCCGTAGGGACCTGTAGGGTTGTGTAAGTGCTCGCAGGGGTTGGTAGGAGCTTGTAGGGTTCCATAAGTTTCCAGAGGGTTGTGTAGGGTTCCGTAGGGGCCTGTGGTGTTCCCTAAGGGCCTGTAGAGTCTCGTACAGTTCCGTAGGGGCCTGTGGTGTTCCCTAGGGGCCTGTAGAGTCTCGTACAGTTCCGTAGGGTCCTGTAGGTTTCCATAAGCGCCCGCAGAGGTCTGAAGGGGCCCGTACTGTTCCGTAAGGATCCATAGGGCTCCGTAGAGCTTTGTAGGTTCCCTAGAGGCCTCTGGAGTACCGCAGGAGCCAGTAGTGTTCTGTAGGGGCCCGTAGGGTTCCTTCCATAGGAGCTGGCAGTGTTCCGTAGGGTCCTCTAGGGTTGAGTAAGTGCCCGCAGGAGTCTGTAGGAATCCGTGGGATTCTGTAAGGTTCTGGAGGGTTCTGCAGGGTTCCGTAGGAGCCCGTAGAATTCCGTAGTGGCTGGTAAAGTTCCCTAGGGCCCTGTACCGTTCCGTAACTGCCTGCAATGGTCTTTAGGCTTCCGTAGGGGCTGGTAGGGTTCCATAAAGTTCCGTGGGTTCCTGCAGAGTTCTGCAAGTGCCCGCAAGGGCCTGTAGGGGCCCACAGTGTTTCTGCCAGGTTCCGTAGAGTTCCGTAGGGGCCATATTTTTCTGTAGTGGTGGTAGTATTCTGTAGGGGTCTGTAGGGTTCCGTAGGCGCCTGCAGTGTTCTGTAGGAGCCCATAGGGTTTTAGTGAGGTTCCGTTGTGTTGCTAAGGGTCTTGTAGAGTGCTGTCGGGTCCTGGAGTATTCTGTAGGGTTCCAGAGGGCCTCATAGGGTTCCATCGAAATCTATAGGGTTCCCTAGGGGCCCATAGAGTCCCGTAGATTTCCGTAGGGACCTGTAGGTTTGTGTAAGTGCCCGCAGAAGTCTGTAGGAGTCTTTGGGATTCTGTAAGGTTCTGGAGGGTTCTGCAGGGTTCCATAGGGACCCGTAGAGTTTTGTAGTGGCTGGTAAAGTTCCGTAGGGCCCTGTGGGGTTCTGTATGGACCTGTAGGGTTCCGTAGGGGCCTGCAGGGTTCCGTAAGTGCCCGCAGGTGTCTGTAGGGTTCCGTAGGGGTCTCTAGGTTTCTGTAGGCACCTGCAGTGTTCTGTAGGAGCCCATAGGGTTTTAGTGAGGTTCCGTTGTGTTGCTAAGGGTCTTGTAGAGTGCTGTCGGGTCCTGGAGTATTCTGTAGGGTTCCAGAGGGGCTGGTAGGGTTCCGTCGAAATCTGAAGGGTTCCCTAGGGGCCCGTAGAGTCCCGTAGATTTCCGTAGGGGCCTGTAGGGTTGTGTAAGTGCCCGCAGGGGTTGGTAGGAGCTTGTAGGGTGCCATATGTTTCCGGAGGGTTGTGTAGGGTTCCGTAGGGGCCTGTGGTGTTCCCTAGGGGCCTGTAGAGTCTCGTACAGTTTCGGTAGGGTCCTGTAGGTTTCCATAAGCGCCCGCAGAGGTCTGAAGGGGCCCGTACTGTGCCGTAAGGATCCATAGGGTTCCGTAGAGCTTCGTAGGTTCCCTAGAGGCCTCTGGAGTACCGCAGGAGCCAGTAGTGTTCTGTAGGGGCCCGTAGGGTTCCTTCCATAGGAGCTGGCAGTGTTCCGTAGGGTCCTCTAGGGTTGAGTAAGTGCCCGCAGGAGTCTGTAGGAATCCGTGGGATTCTGTAAGGTTCTGGAGGGTTCTGCAGGGTTCCGTAGGGGCCCGTAGAGTTCCGTAGTGGCTGGTAAAGTTCCGTAGGGCCCTGTGGGGTTCTGTATGGACCTGTAGGGTTCCGTAGGGGCCTGCAGGGTTCCATAAGTGCCCGCAGGTGTCTGTAGGGTTCCGTAGGGGTCTGTAGGGTTCCGTAGGCACCTGCAGTGTTCTGTAGGAGCCCATAGGGTTTTAGTGAGGTTCCGTTGTGTTGCTAAGGGTCTTGTAGAGTGCTGTCGGGTCCTGGAGTATTCTGTAGGGTTCCAGAGGGGCTGGTAGGGTTCCGTCGAAATCTGAAGGGTTCCCTAGGGGCCCGTAGAGTCCCGTAGATTTCCGTAGGGGCCTGTAGGGTTATGTAAGTGCCCGCAGGGGTTGGTAGGAGCTTGTAGGGTGCCATATGTTTCCGGAGGGTTGTGTAGGGTTCCGTAGGGGCCTGTGGTGTTCCCTAGGGGCCTGTAGAGTCTCGTACAGTTTCGGTAGGGTCCTGTAGGTTTCCATAAGCGCCCGCAGAGGTCTGAAGGGGCCCGTACTGTTCCGTAAGGATCCATAGGGTTCCGTAGAGCTTCGTAGGTTCCCTAGAGGCCTCTGGAGTACCGCAGGAGCCAGCAGTGTTCCGTAGGGTCCTCTAGGGTTGAGTAAGTGCCCACAGGAGTCTGTAGGAATCCGTGGGATTCTGTAAGGTTCTGGAGGGTTCTGCAGGGTTCCGTAGGGGCCCGTAGAGTTCCGTAGTGGCTGGTAAAGTTCCCTAGGGCCCTGTACCGTTCCGTAACTGCCTGCAAGGGTCTTTAGGCTTCCGTAGGGGCTGGCAGGGTTCCATAAAGTTCCGTGGGTTCCTGCAGAGTTCTGCAAGTGCCTGCAAGGGCCTGTAGGGGCCCACAGTGTTTCTGCCAGGTTCCGTAGAGTTCCGTAGGGGCCATATTTTTCTGTAGTGGCTGGTAGTATTCTGTAGGGGTCTGTAGGTTTCCGTAGGCACCTACAGTGTTCTGTAGGAGCCCATAGGGTTTTAGTGAGGTTCCGTTGTGTTGCTAAGGGTCTTGTAGAGTGCTGTCGGGTCCTGGAGTATTCTGTAGGGTTCCAGAGGGCCTCATAGGGTTCCATCGAAATCTATAGGGTTCCCTAGGGGCCCATAGAGTCCCGTAGATTGCCGTAGGGACCTGTAGGGTTGTGTAAGTGCTCGCAGGGGTTGGTAGGAGCTTGTAGGGTTCCATAAGTTTCCAGAGGGTTGTGTAGGGTTCCGTAGGGGCCTGTGGTGTTCCCTAAGGGCCTGTAGAGTCTCGTACAGTTCCGTAGGGGCCTGTGGTGTTCCCTAGGGGCCTGTAGAGTCTCGTACAGTTCCGTAGGGTCCTGTAGGTTTCCATAAGCGCCCGCAGAGGTCTGAAGGGGCCCGTACTGTGCCGTAAGGATCCATAGGGCTCCGTAGAGCTTCATAGGTTCCCTAGAGGCCTGTGGAGTACCGCAGGAGCCAGTAGTGTTCTGTAGGGGCCCGTAGGGTTCCTTCCATAGGAGCTGGCAGTGTTCCGTAGGGTCCTCTAGGGTTGAGTAAGTGCCCGCAGGAGTCTGTAGGAATCCGTGGGATTCTGTAAGGTTCTGGAGGGTTCTGCAGGGTTCCGTAGGGGCCCGTAGAGTTCCGTAGTGGCTGGTAAAGTTCCCTAGGGCCCTGTACCGTTCCGTAACTGCCTGCAATGGTCTTTAGGCTTCCGTAGGGGCTGGTAGGGTTCCATAAAGTTCCGTGGGTTCCTGCAGAGTTCTGCAAGTGCCCGCAAGGGCCTGTAGGGGCCCACAGTGTTTCTGCCAGGTTCCGTAGAGTTCCGTAGGGGCCATATTTTTCTGTAGTGGTGGTAGTATTCTGTAGGGGTCTGTAGGGTTCCGTAGGCGCCTGCAGTGTTCTGTAGGAGCCCATAGGGTTTTAGTGAGGTTCCGTTGTGTTGCTAAGGGTCTTGTAGAGTGCTGTCGGGTCCTGGAGTATTCTGTAGGGTTCCAGAGGGCCTCATAGGGTTCCATCGAAATCTATAGGGTTCCCTAGGGGCCCATAGAGTCCCGTAGATTTCCGTAGGGACCTGTAGGTTTGTGTAAGTGCCCGCAGAAGTCTGTAGGAGTCTGTGGGATTCTGTAAGGTTCTGGAGGGTTCTGCAGGGTTCCATAGGGACCCGTAGAGTTCCGTAGTGGCTGGTAAAGTTCCGTAGGGCCCTGTGGGGTTCTGTATGGACCTGTAGGGTTCCGTAGGGGCCTGCAGGGTTCCATAAGTGCCCGCAGGTGTCTGTAGGGTTCCGTAGGGGTCTGTAGGGTTCCGTAGGCACCTGCAGTATTCTGTAGGAGCCCATAGGGTTTTAGTGAGGTTCCGTTGTGTTGCTAAGGGTCTTGTAGAGTGCTGTCGGGTCCTGGAGTATTCTGTAGGGTTCCAGAGGGGCTGGTAGGGTTCCGTCGAAATCTGAAGGGTTCCCTAGGGGCCCGTAGAGTCCCGTAGATTTCCGTAGGGGCCTGTAGGGTTGTGTAAGTGCCCGCAGGGGTTGGTAGGAGCTTGTAGGGTGCCATATGTTTCCGGAGGGTTGTGTAGGGTTCCGTAGGGGCCTGTGGTGTTCCCTAGGGGCCTGTAGAGTCTCGTACAGTTTCGGTAGGGTCCTGTAGGTTTCCATAAGCGCCCGCAGAGGTCTGAAGGGGCCCGTACTGTGCCGTAAGGATCCATAGGGTTCCGTAGAGCTTCGTAGGTTCCCTAGAGGCCTCTGGAGTACCGCAGGAGCCAGTAGTGTTCTGTAGGGGCCCGTAGGGTTCCTTCCATAGGAGCTGGCAGTGTTCCGTAGGGTCCTCTAGGGTTGAGTAAGTGCCCGCAGGAGTCTGTAGGAATCCGTGGGATTCTGTAAGGTTCTGGAGGGTTCTGCAGGGTTCCGTAGGGGCCCGTAGAGTTCCGTAGTGGCTGGTAAAGTTCCGTAGGGCCCTGTGGGGTTCTGTATGGACCTGTAGGGTTCCGTAGGGGCCTGCAGGGTTCCATAAGTGCCCGCAGGTGTCTGTAGGGTTCCGTAGGGGTCTGTAGGGTTCCGTAGGCACCTGCAGTGTTCTGTAGGAGCCCATAGGGTTTTAGTGAGGTTCCGTTGTGTTGCTAAGGGTCTTGTAGAGTGCTGTCGGGTCCTGGAGTATTCTGTAGGGTTCCAGAGGGGCTGGTAGGGTTCCGTTGAAATCTGAAGGGTTCCCTAGGGGCCCGTAGAGTCCCGTAGATTTCCGTAGGGGCCTGTAGGGTTATGTAAGTGCCCGCAGGGGTTGGTAGGAGCTTGTAGGGTGCCATATGTTTCCGGAGGGTTGTGTAGGGTTCCGTAGGGGCCTGTGGTGTTCCCTAGGGGCCTGTACAGTCTCGTACAGTTTCGGTAGGGTCCTGTAGGTTTCCATAAGCGCCCGCAGAGGTCTGAAGGGGCCCGTACTGTTCCGTAAGGATCCATAGGGTTCCGTAGAGCTTCGTAGGTTCCCTAGAGGCCTCTGGAGTACCGCAGGAGCCAGCAGTGTTCCGTAGGGTCCTCTAGGGTTGAGTAAGTGCCCACAGGAGTCTGTAGGAATCCGTGGGATTCTGTAAGGTTCTGGAGGGTTCTGCAGGGTTCCGTAGGGGCCCGTAGAGTTCCGTAGTGGCTGGTAAAGTTCCCTAGGGCCCTGTACCGTTCCGTAACTGCCTGCAAGGGTCTTTAGGCTTCCGTAGGGGCTGGCAGGGTTCCATAAAGTTCCGTGGGTTCCTGCAGAGTTCTGCAAGTGCCTGCAAGGGCCTGTAGGGGCCCACAGTGTTTCTGCCAGGTTCCGTAGAGTTCCGTAGGGGCCATATTTTTCTGTAGTGGCTGGTAGTATTCTGTAGGGGTCTGTAGGTTTCCGTAGGCACCTACAGTGTTCTGTAGGAGCCCATAGGGTTTTAGTGAGGTTCCGTTGTGTTGCTAAGGGTCTTGTAGAGTGCTGTCGGGTCCTGGAGTATTCTGTAGGGTTCCAGAGGGCCTCATAGGGTTCCATCGAAATCTATAGGGTTCCCTAGGGGCCCATAGAGTCCCGTAGATTGCCGTAGGGACCTGTAGGGTTGTGTAAGTGCTCGCAGGGGTTGGTAGGAGCTTGTAGGGTTCCATAAGTTTCCAGAGGGTTGTGTAGGGTTCCGTAGGGGCCTGTGGTGTTCCCTAAGGGCCTGTAGAGTCTCGTACAGTTCCGTAGGGGCCTGTGGTGTTCCCTAGGGGCCTGTAGAGTCTCGTACAGTTCCGTAGGGTCCTGTAGGTTTCCATAAGCGCCCGCAGAGGTCTGAAGGGGCCCGTACTGTGCCGTAAGGATCCATAGGGCTCCGTAGAGCTTCATAGGTTCCCTAGAGGCCTGTGGAGTACCGCAGGAGCCAGTAGTGTTCTGTAGGGGCCCGTAGGGTTCCTTCCATAGGAGCTGGCAGTGTTCCGTAGGGTCCTCTAGGGTTGAGTAAGTGCCCGCAGGAGTCTGTAGGAATCCGTGGGATTCTGTAAGGTTCTGGAGGGTTCTGCAGGGTTCCGTAGGGGCCCGTAGAGTTCCGTAGTGGCTGGTAAAGTTCCCTAGGGCCCTGTACCGTTCCGTAACTGCCTGCAATGGTCTTTAGGCTTCCGTAGGGGCTGGTAGGGTTCCATAAAGTTCCGTGGGTTCCTGCAGAGTTCTGCAAGTGCCCGCAAGGGCCTGTAGGGGCCCACAGTGTTTCTGCCAGGTTCCGTAGAGTTCCGTAGGGGCCATATTTTTCTGTAGTGGTGGTAGTATTCTGTAGGGGTCTGTAGGGTTCCGTAGGCGCCTGCAGTGTTCTGTAGGAGCCCATAGGGTTTTAGTGAGGTTCCGTTGTGTTGCTAAGGGTCTTGTAGAGTGCTGTCGGGTCCTGGAGTATTCTGTAGGGTTCCAGAGGGCCTCATAGGGTTCCATCGAAATCTATAGGGTTCCCTAGGGGCCCATAGAGTCCCGTAGATTTCCGTAGGGACCTGTAGGTTTGTGTAAGTGCCCGCAGAAGTCTGTAGGAGTCTGTGGGATTCTGTAAGGTTCTGGAGGGTTCTGCAGGGTTCCATAGGGGCCCGTAGAGTTCCGTAGTGGCTGGTAAAGTTCCGTAGGGCCCTGTGGGGTTCTGTATGGACCTGTAGGGTTCCGTAGGGGCCTGCAGGGTTCCATAAGTGCCCGCAGGTGTCTGTAGGGTTCCGTAGGGGTCTGTAGGGTTCCGTAGGCACCTGCAGTGTTCTGTAGGAGCCCATAGGGTTTTAGTGAGGTTCCGTTGTGTTGCTAAGGGTCTTGTAGAGTGCTGTCGGGTCCTGGAGTATTCTGTAGGGTTCCAGAGGGCCTCATAGGGTTCCATCGAAATCTGAAGGGTTCCCTAGGGGCCCGTAGAGTCCCGTAGATTTCCGTAGGGGCCTGTAGGGTTGCGTAAGTGCCCGCAGGGGTTGGTAGGAGCTTGTAGGATGCCATATGTTTCCGGAGGGTTGTGTAGGGTTCCGTAGGGGCCTGTGGTGTTCCCTAGGGGCCTGTAGAGTCTCGTACAGTTCCGTAGGGTCCTGTAGGTTTCCATAAGCGCCCGCAGAGGTCTGAAGGGGCCCATACTGTTCCGTAAGGATCCATAGGGCTCCGTAGAGCTTCGTAGGTTCCCTAGAGGCCTGTGGAGTACCGCAGGAGCCAGTAGTGTTCTGTAGGGGCCCGTAGGGTTCCTTCCATAGGAGCTGGCAGTGTTCCGTAGGGTCCTCTAGGGTTGAGTAAGTGCCCGCAGGAGTCTGTAGGAATCCGTGGGATTCTGTAAGGTTCTGGAGGGTTCTGCAGGGTTCCGTAGGGGCCCGTAGAGTTCCGTAGTGGCTGGTAAAGTTCCCTAGGGCCCTGTACCGTTCCGTAACTGCCTGCAATGGTCTTTAGGCTTCCGTAGGGGCTGGTAGGGTTCTATAAAGTTCCATGGGTTCCTGCAGAGTTCTGCAAGTGCCCGCAAGGGCCTGTAGGGGCCCACAGTTTTTCTGCCAGGTTCCGTAGAGTTCCGTAGGGGCCATATTTTTCTGTAGTGGTGGTAGTATTCTGTAGGGGTCTGTAGGGTTCCGTAGGCGCCTGCAGTGTTCTGTAGGAGCCCATAGGGTTTTAGTGAGGTTCCGTTGTGTTGCTAAGGGTCTTGTAGAGTGCTGTCGGGTCCTGGAGTATTCTGTAGGGTTCCAGAGGGCCTCATAGGGTTCCATCGAAATCTATAGGGTTCCCTAGGGGCCCATAGAGTCCCGTAGATTTCCGTAGGGACCTGTAGGTTTGTGTAAGTGCCCGCAGAAGTCTGTAGGAGTCTGTGGGATTCTGTAAGGTTCTGGAGGGTTCTGCAGGGTTCCATAGGGGCCCGTAGAGTTCCGTAGTGGCTGGTAAAGTTCCGTAGGGCCCTGTGGGGTTCTGTATGGACCTGTAGGGTTCCGTAGGGGCCTGCAGGGTTCCATAAGTGCCCGCAGGTGTCTGTAGGGTTCCGTAGGGGTCTGTAGGGTTCCGTAGGCACCTGCAGTGTTCTGTAGGAGCCCATAGGGTTTTAGTGAGGTTCCGTTGTGTTGCTAAGGGTCTTGTAGAGTGCTGTCGGGTCCTGGAGTATTCTGTAGGGTTCCAGAGGGGCTGGTAGGGTTCCGTCGAAATCTGAAGGGTTCCCTAGGGGCCCGTAGAGTCCCGTAGATTTCCGTAGGGGCCTGTAGGGTTATGTAAGTGCCCGCAGGGATTGGTAGGAGCTTGTAGGGTGCCATATGTTTCCGGAGGGTTGTGTAGGGTTCCGTAGGGGCCTGTGGTGTTCCCTAGGGGCCTGTAGAGTCTCGTACAGTTTCGGTAGGGTCCTGTAGGTTTCCATAAGCGCCCGCAGAGGTCTGAAGGGGCCCGTACTGTGCCGTAAGGATCCATAGGGCTCCGTAGAGCTTCGTAGGTTCCCTAGAGGCCTGTGGAGTACCGCAGGAGCCAGTAGTGTTCCGTAGGGTCCTCTAGGGTTGAGTAAGTGCCCGCAGGAGTCTGTAGGAATCCGTGGGATTCTGTAAGGTTCTGGAGGGTTCTGCAGGGTTCCGTAGGGGCCCGTAGAGTTCCATAGTGGCTGGTAAAGTTCCCTAGGGCCCTGTACCGTTCCGTAACTGCCTGCAAGGGTCTTTAGGCTTCCGTAGGGGCTGGCAGGGTTCCATAAAGTTCCGTGGGTTCCTGCAGAGTTCTGCAAGTGCCCGCAAGGGCCTGTAGGGGCCCACAGTGTTTCTGCCAGGTTCCGTAGAGTTCCGTAGGGGCCATATTTTTCTGTAGTGGTGGTAGTATTCTGTAGGGGTCTGTAGGTTTCCGTAGGCACCTACAGTGTTCTGTAGGAGCCCATAGGGTTTTAGTGAGGTTCCGTTGTGTTGCTAAGGGTCTTGTAGAGTGCTGTCGGGTCCTGGAGTATTCTGTAGGGTTCCAGAGGGGCTGGTAGGGTTCCGTCGAAATCTGAAGGGTTCCCTAGGGGCCCATAGAGTCCCGTAGATTGCCGTAGGGACCTGTAGGGTTGTGTAAGTGCTCGCAGGGGTTGGTAGGAGCTTGTAGGGTTCCATAAGTTTCCAGAGGGTTGTGTAGGGTTCCGTAGGGGCCTGTGGTGTTCCCTAAGGGCCTGTAGAGTCTCGTACGGTTCCGTAGGGGCCTGTGGTGTTCCCTAGGGGCCTGTAGAGTCTCGTACAGTTCCGTAGGGTCCTGTAGGTTTCCATAAGCGCCCGCAGAGGTCTGAAGGGGCCCATACTGTTCCGTAAGGATGCATAGGGCTCCGTAGAGCTTCGTAGGTTCCCTAGAGGCCTGTGGAGTACCGCAGGAGCCAGTAGTGTTCTGTAGGGGCCCGTAGGGTTCCTTCCATAGGAGCTGGCAGTGTTCCGTAGGGTCCTCTAGGGTTGAGTAAGTGCCCGCAGGAGTCTGTAGGAATCCCTGGGATTCTGTAAGGTTCTGGAGGGTTCTGCAGGGTTCCGTAGGGGCCCGTAGAGTTCCGTAGTGGCTGGTAAAGTTCCCTAGGGCCCTGTACCGTTCCGTAACTGCCTGCAATGGTCTTTAGGCTTCCGTAGGGGCTGGTAGGGTTCCATAAAGTTCCGTGGGTTCCTGCAGAGTTCTGCAAGTGCCCGCAAGGGCCTGTAGGGGCCCACAGTGTTTCTGCCAGGTTCCGTAGAGTTCCGTAGGGGCCATATTTTTCTGTAGTGGTGGTAGTATTCTGTAGGGGTCTGTAGGGTTCCGTAGGCGCCTGCAGTGTTCTGTAGGAGCCCATAGGGTTTTAGTGAGGTTCCGTTGTGTTGCTAAGGGTCTTGTAGAGTGCTGTCGGGTCCTGGAGTATTCTGTAGGGTTCCAGAGGGCCTCATAGGGTTCCATCAAAATCTATAGGGTTCCCTAGGGGCCCATAGAGTCCCGTAGATTTCCGTAGGGACCTGTAGGTGTGTGTAAGTGCCCGCAGAAGTCTGTAGGAGTCTGTGGGATTCTGTAAGGTTCTGGAGGGTTCTGCAGGGTTCCATAGGGGCCCGTAGAGTTCCGTAGTGGCTGGTAAAGTTCCGTAGGGCCCTGTGGGGTTCTGTATGGACCTGTAGGGTTCCGTAGGGGCCTGCAGGGTTCCATAAGTGCCCGCAGGTGTCTGTAGGGTTCCGTAGGGGTCTGTAGGGTTCCGTAGGCACCTGCAGTGTTCTGTAGGAGCCCATAGGGTTTTAGTGAGGTTCCGTTGTGTTGCTAAGGGTCTTGTAGAGTGCTGTCGGGTCCTGGAGTATTCTGTAGGGTTCCAGAGGGGCTGGTAGGGTTCCGTCGAAATCTGAAGGGTTCCCTAGGGGCCCGTAGAGTCCCGTAGATTTCCGTAGGGGCCTGTAGGGTTATGTAAGTGCCCGCAGGGGTTGGTAGGAGCTTGTAGGGTGCCATATGTTTCCGGAGGGTTGTGTAGGGTTCCGTAGGGGCCTGTGGTGTTCCCTAGGGGCCTGTAGAGTCTCGTACAGTTTCGGTAGGGTCCTGTAGGTTTCCATAAGCGCCCGCAGAGGTCTGAAGGGGCCCGTACTGTGCCGTAAGGATCCATAGGGCTCCGTAGAGCTTCGTAGGTTCCCTAGAGGCCTGTGGAGTACCGCAGGAGCCAGTAGTGTTCCGTAGGGTCCTCTAGGGTTGAGTAAGTGCCCGCAGGAGTCTGTAGGAATCCGTGGGATTCTGTAAGGTTCTGGAGGGTTCTGCAGGGTTCCGTAGGGGCCCCTAGAGTTCCATAGTGGCTGGTAAAGTTCCCTAGGGCCCTGTACCATTCCGTAACTGCCTGCAAGGGTCTTTAGGCTTCCGTAGGGGCTGGCAGGGTTCCATAAAGTTCCGTGGGTTCCTGCAGAGTTCTGCAAGTGCCCGCAAGGGCCTGTAGGGGCCCACAGTGTTTCTGCCAGGTTCCGTAGAGTTCCGTAGGGGCCATATTTTTCTGTAGTGGTGGTAGTATTCTGTAGGGGTCTGTAGGTTTCCGTAGGCACCTACAGTGTTCTGTAGGAGCCCATAGGGTTTTAGTGAGGTTCCGTTGTGTTGCTAAGGGTCTTGTAGAGTGCTGTCGGGTCCTGGAGTATTCTGTAGGGTTCCAGAGGGGCTGGTAGGGTTCCGTCGAAATCTGAAGGGTTCCCTAGGGGCCCATAGAGTCCCGTAGATTGCCGTAGGGACCTGTAGGGTTGTGTAAGTGCTCGCAGGGGTTGGTAGGAGCTTGTAGGGTTCCATAAGTTTCCAGAGGGTTGTGTAGGGTTCCGTAGGGGCCTGTGGTGTTCCCTAAGGGCCTGTAGAGTCTCGTACAGTTCCGTAGGGGCCTGTGGTGTTCCCTAGGGGCCTGTAGAGTCTCGTACAGTTCCGTAGGGTCCTGTAGGTTTCCATAAGCGCCCGCAGAGGTCTGAAGGGGCCCGTACTGTGCCGTAAGGATCCATAGGGCTCCGTAGAGCTTCATAGGTTCCCTAGAGGCCTCTGGAGTACCGCAGGAGCCAGTAGTGTTCTGTAGGGGCCCGTAGGGTTCCTTCCATAGGAGCTGGCAGTGTTCCGTAGGGTCCTCTAGGGTTGAGTAAGTGCCCGCAGGAGTCTGTAGGAATCCGTGGGATTCTGTAAGGTTCTGGAGGGTTCTGCAGGGTTCCGTAGGGGCCCGTAGAGTTCCGTAGTGGCTGGTAAAGTTCCCTAGGGCCCTGTACCGTTCCGTAACTGCCTGCAAGGGTCTTTAGGCTTCCGTAGGGGCTGGTAGGGTTCCATAAAGTTCCGTGGGTTCCTGCAGAGTTCTGCAAGTGCCCGCAAGGGCCTGTAGGGGCCCACAGTGTTTCTGTCAGGTTCCGTAGAGTTCCGTAGGGGCCATATTTTTCTGTAGTGGTGGTAGTATTCTGTAGGGGTCTGTAGGGTTCCGTAGGCGCCTGCAGTGTTCTGTAGGAGCCCATAGGGTTTTAGTGAGGTTCCGTTGTGTTGCTAAGGGTGTTGTAGAGTGCTGTCGGGTCCTGGAGTATTCTGTAGGGTTCCAGAGGGCCTCATAGGGTTCCATCGAAATCTATAGGGTTCCCTAGGGGCCCATAGAGTCCCGTAGATTTCCGTAGGGACCTGTAGGGTTGTGTAAGTGCCCGCAGAAGTCTGTAGGAGTCTGTGGGATTCTGTAAGGTTCTGGAGGGTTCTGCAGGGTTCCATAGGGACCCGTAGAGTTCCGTAGTGGCTGGTAAAGTTCCGTAGGGCCCTGTGGGGTTCTGTATGGACCTGTAGGGTTCCGTAGGGGCCTGCAGGGTTCCGTAAGTGCCCGCAGGTGTCTGTAGGGTTCCGTAGGGGTCTCTAGGGTTCCGTAGGCACCTGCAGTGTTCTGTAGGAGCCCATAGGGTTTTAGTGAGGTTCTGTTGTGTTGCTAAGGGTCTTGTAGAGTGCTGTCGGGTCCTGGAGTATTCTGTAGGGTTCCAGAGGGGCTGGTAGGGTTCCGTCGAAATCTGAAGGGTTCCCTAGGGGCCCGTAGAGTCCCGTAGATTTCCGTAGGGGCCTGTAGGGTTATGTAAGTGCCTGCAGGGGTTGGTAGGAGCTTGTAGGGTGCCATATGTTTCCGGAGGGTTGTGTAGGGTTCCGTAGGGGCCTGTGGTGTTCCCTAGGGGCCTGTAGAGTCTCGTACAGTTTCGGTAGGGTCCTGTAGGTTTCCATAAGCGCCCGCAGAGGTCTGAAGGGGCCCGTACTGTTCCGTAAGGATCCATAGGGTTCCGTAGAGCTTCGTAGGTTCCCTAGAGGCCTGTGGAGTACCGCAGGAGCCAGTAGTGTTCCGTAGGGTCCTCTAGGGTTGAGTAAGTGCCCGCAGGAGTCTGTAGGAATCCGTGGGATTCTGTAAGGTTCTGGAGGGTTCTGCAGGGTTCTGTAGGGGCCCGTAGAGTTCCATAGTGGCTGGTAAAGTTCCGTAGGGCCCTGTGGGGTTCTGTATGGACCTGTAGGGTTCCGTAGGGGCCTGCAGGGTTCCATAAGTGCCCGCAGGTGTCTGTAGGGTTCCGTAGGGGTCTGTAGGGTTCCGTAGGCACCTGCAGTGTTCTGTAGGAGCCCATAGGGTTTTAGTGAGGTTCCGTTGTGTTGCTAAGGGTCTTGTAGAGTGCTGTCGGGTCCTGGAGTATTCTGTAGGGTTCCAGAGGGGCTGGTAGGGTTCCGTCGAAATCTGAAGGGTTCCCTAGGGGCCCATAGAGTCCCGTAGATTGCCGTAGGGACCTGTAGGGTTGTGTAAGTGCTCGCAGGGGTTGGTAGGAGCTTGTAGGGTTCCATAAGTTTCCAGAGGGTTGTGTAGGGTTCCGTAGGGGCCTGTGGTGTTCCCTAAGGGCCTGTAGAGTCTCGTACGGTTCCGTAGGGGCCTGTGGTGTTCCCTAGGGGCCTGTAGAGTCTCGTACAGTTTCGGTAGGGTCCTGTAGGTTTCCATAAGCGCCCGCAGAGGTCTGAAGGGGCCCGTACTGTGCCGTAAGGATCCATAGGGTTCCGTAGAGCTTCATAGGTTCCCTAGAGGCCTGTGGAGTACCGCAGGCGCCAGTAGTGTTCCGTAGGGTCCTCTAGGGTTGAGTAAGTGCCCGCAGGAGTCTGTAGGAATCCGTGGGATTCTGTAAGGTTCTGGAGGGTTCTGCAGGGTTCCATAGGGGCCCGTAGAGTTCCGTAGTGGCTGGTAAAGTTCCGTAGGGCCCTGTGGGGTTCTGTATGGACCTGTAGGGTTCCGTAGGGGCCTGCAGGGTTCCGTAAGTGCCCGCAGGTGTCTGTAGGGTTCCGTAGGGGTCTGTAGGGTTCCGTAGGCACCTGCAGTGTTCTGTAGGAGCCCATAGGGTTTTAGTGAGGTTCCGTTGTGTTGCTAAGGGTCTTGTAGAGTGCTGTCGGGTCCTGGAGTATTCTGTAGGGTTCCAGAGGGGCTGGTAGGGTTCTGTCGAAATCTGAAGGGTTCCCTAGGGGCCCGTAGAGTCCCGTAGATTTCCGTAGGGGCCTGTAGGGTTATGTAAGTGCCCGCAGGGGTTGGTAGGAGCTTGTAGGGTGCCATATGTTTCCAGAGGGTTGTGTAGGGTTCCGTAGGGGCCTGTGGTGTTCCCTAGGGGCCTGTAGAGTCTCGTACAGTTTCGGTGGGGTCCTGTAGGTTTCCATAAGCGCCCGCAGAGGTCTGAAGGGGCCCGTACTGTGCCGTAAGGATCCATAGGGTTCCGTAGAGCTTCGTAGGTTCCCTAGAGGCCTGTGGAGTACCGCAGGAGCCAGTAGTGTTCCGTAGGGTCCTCTAGGGTTGAGTAAGTGCCCGCAGGAGTCTGTAGGAATCCGTGGGATTCTGTAAGGTTCTGGAGGGTTCTGCAGGGTTCCGTAGGGGCCCGTAGAGTTCCGTAGTGGCTGGTAAAGTTCCCTAGGGCCCTGTACCGTTCCGTAACTGCCTGCAAGGGTCTTTAGGCTTCCGTAGGGGCTGGTAGGGTTCCATAAAGTTCCGTGGGTTCCTGCAGAGTTCTGCAAGTGCCCGCAAGGGCCTGTAGGGGTGCACAGTGTTTCTGCCAGGTTCCGTAGAGTTCCGTAGGGACCATATTTTTCTGTAGTGGCTGGTAGTATTCTGTAGGGGTCTGTAGGTTTCCGTAGGCGCCTACAGTGTTCTGTAGGAGCCCATAGGGTTTTAGTGAGGTTCCGTTGTGTTGCTAAGGGTCTTGTAGGGTGCTGTCGGGTCCTGGAGTATTCTCAGCCCCCAGAGGGGCTCGTAGGGTTCCGTCGAAATCTATAGGGTTCCCTAGGGGCCCATAGAGTCCCGTAGATTTCCGTAGGGACCTGTAGTGTTGTGTAAGTGCCCGCAGAAGTCTGTAGGAGTCTGTGGGATTCTGTAAGGTTCTGGAGGGTTCTGCAGGGTTCCGTAGGGGCCCGTAGAGTTCCGTAGTGGCTGGTAAAGTTCCGTAGGGCCCTGTGGGGTTCTGTATGGACCTGTAGGGTTCCGTAGGGGCCTGCAGGGTTCCGTAAGTGCCCGCAGGTGTCTGTAGGGTTCCGTAGGGGTCTGTAGGGTTCCGTAGGCACCTGAAGTGTTCTGTAGGAGCCCATAGGGTTTTAGTGAGGTTCCGTTGTGTTGCTAAGGGTCTTGTAGAGTGCTGTCGGGTCCTGGAGTATTCTGTAGGGTTCCAGAGGGCCTCATAGGGTTCCATCGAAATCTATAGGGTTCCCTAGGGGCCCATAGAGTCCCGTAGATTGCCGTAGGGACCTGTAGGGTTGTGTAAGTGCTCGCAGGGGTTGGTAGGAGCTTGTAGGGTTCCATAAGTTTCCAGAGGGTTGTGTAGGGTTCCGTAGGGGCCTGTGGTGTTCCCTAGGGGCCTGTAGAGTCTCGTACGGTTCCGTAGGGGCCTGTAGTGTTCCCTAGGGGCCTCTAGAGTCTCGTACAGTTCCGTAGGGTCCTGTAGGTTTCCATAAGCGCCCATAAGCCCATAAGAGGTCTGAATGGGACCATACTGTTCCGTAAGGATCCATAGGGCTCCGTAGAGCTTCGTAGGTTCCCTAGAGGCCTGTGGAGTACCGCAGGAGCCAGTAGTGTTCTGTAGGGACCCGTAGGGTTCCTTCCATAGGGGCTGGCAGTGTTCCGTAGGGGCCTGTAGGGTTGAGTAAGTGCCCGCAGAAGTCTGTAGGAGTCTGTGGGATTCTGTCAGATTCCGGAGGGTTCTGCAGGGTTCCGTAGGGACCCGTAGAGTTCCATAGTGGCTGGTAAAGTTCCGTAGGGCCCTGTGGGGTTCTGTATGGACCTGTAGGGTTCCGTAGGGGCCTGCAGTGTTCTGTAAGTGCCCGTAGGTGTCTGTACGGGTCTGTAGGGTTCCGTAGGCACCTGCAGTATTCTGTAGGAGCCCATAGGGTTTTAGTGAGGTTCCATTGTGTTGCTAAGGGTCTTGTAGAGTGCTGTCGGGTCCTGGAGTATTCTGTAGGGTTCCAGAGGGGCTGGTAGGGTTCCGTCGAAATCTGAAGGGTTCCCTAGGGGCCCGTAGAGTCCCATAGATTTCCGTAGGGGCCTGTAGGGTTGTGTAAGTGCCCGCAGGGGTTGGTAGGAGCTTGTAGGGTGCCATATGTTTCCGGAGGGTTGTGTAGGGTTCCGTAGGAGCCTGTGGTGTTCCCTAGGGGCCTGTAGAGTCTCGTACAGTGTCGGTGGGGTCCTGTAGGTTTCCATAAGCGCCCGCAGAGGTCTGAAGGGGCCCGTACTGTGCCGTAAGGATCCATAGGGTTCCGTAGAGCTTCGTAGGTTCCCTAGAGGCCTCTGGAGTACCGCAGGAGCCAGTAGTGTTCTGTAGGGGCCCGTAGGGTTCCTTCCATAGGAGCTGGCAGTGTTCCGTAGGGTCCTCTAGGGTTGAGTAAGTGCCCGCAGGAGTCTGTAGGAATCCGTGGGATTCTGTAAGGTTCTGGAGGGTTCTGCAGGGTTCCGTAGGGGCCCGTAGAGTTCCGTAGTGGCTGGTAAAGTTCCCTAGGGCCCTGTACCGTTCCGTAACTGCCTGCAATGGTCTTTAGGCTTCCGTAGGGGCTGGTAGGGTTCCATAAAGTTCCGTGGGTTCCTGCAGAGTTCTGCAAGTGCCCGCAAGGGCCTGTAGGGGCCCACAGTGTTTCTGCCAGGTTCCGTAGAGTTCCGTAGGGGCCATATTTTTCTGTAGTGGTGGTAGTATTCTGTAGGGGTCTGTAGGGTTCCGTAGGCGCCTGCAGTATTCTGTAGGAGCCCATAGGGTTTTAGTGAGGTTCCGTTGTGTTGCTAAGGGTCTTGTAGAGTGCTGTCGGGTCCTGGAGTATTCTGTAGGGTTCCAGAGGGCCTCATAGGGTTCCATCGAAATCTATAGGGTTCCCTAGGGGCCCATAGAGTCCCGTAGATTTCCGTAGGGACCTGTAGGGTTATGTAAGTGCCCGCAGGGGTTGGTAGGAGTCTGTGGGATTCTGTAAGGTTCTGGAGGGTTCTGCAGGGTTCCGTAGGGACCCGTAGAGTTCCGTAGTGGCTGGTAAAGTTCCGTAGGGCCCTGTGGGGTTCTGTATGGACCTGTAGGGTTCCGTAGGGGCCTGCAGGGTTCCGTAACTGCCCGCAGGTGTCTGTAGGGTTCCGTAGGGGTCTGTAGGGTTCCGTAGGCACCTGCAGTGTTCTGTAGGAGCCCATAGGGCTTTAGTGAGGTTCCGTTGTGTTGCTAAGGGTCTTGTAGAGTGCTGTCGGGTCCTGGAGTATTCTGTAGGGTTCCAGAGGGCCTCATAGGGTTCCATCGAAATCTATAGGGTTCCCTAGGGGCCCATAGAGTCCCGTAGATTTCCGTAGGGACCTGTAGGGTTGTGTAAGTGCTCGCAGGGGTTGGTAGGAGCTTGTAGGGTTCCATAAGTTTCCAGAGGGTTGTGTAGGGTTCCGTAGGGGCCTGTGGTCTTCCCTAGGGGCCTGTAGAGTCTCGTACGGTTCTGTAGGGGCCTGTAGGTTTCCATAAGCGCCCGCAGAGGTCTGAAGGGGCCCGTACTGTGCCGTAAGGATCCATAGGGTTCCGTAGAGCTTCGTAGGTTCCCTAGAGGCCTCTGGAGTACCGCAGGAGCCAGTAGTGTTCCGTAGGGTCCTCTAGGGTTGAGTAAGTGCCCGCAGGAGTCTGTAGGAATCCGTGGGATTCTGTAAGGTTCTGGAGGGTTCTGCAGGGTTCCGTAGGGGCCCGTAGAGTTCCGTAGTGGCTGGTAAAGTTCCCTAGGGCCCTGTACCGTTCCGTAACTGCCTGCAAGGGTCTTCAGGGTTCCGTAGGGGCTGGTAGGGTTCCATAAAGTTCCGTGGGTTCCTGCAGAGTTCTGCAAGTGCCCGCAAGGGCCTGTAGGGGTGCACAGTGTTTCTGCCAGGTTCCGTAGAGTTCCGTAGGGACCATATTTTTCTGTAGTGGCTGGTAGTATTCTGTAGGGGTCTGTAGGTTTCCGTAGGCGCCTACAGTGTTCTGTAGGAGCCCATAGGGTTTTAGTGAGGTTCCGTTGTGTTGCTAAGGGTCTTGTAGAGTGCTGTCGGGTCCTGGAGTATTCTCAGCCCCCAGAGGGGCTCGTAGGGTTCCGTCGAAATCTATAGGGTTCCCTAGGGGCCCATAGAGTCCCGTAGATTTCCGTAGGGACCTGTAGTGTTGTGTAAGTGCCCGCAGAAGTCTGTAGGAGTCTGTGGGATTCTGTAAGGTTCTGGAGGGTTCTGCAGGGTTCCGTAGGGGCCCGTAGAGTTCCGTAGTGGCTGGTAAAGTTCCGTAGGGCCCTGTGGGGTTCTGTATGGACCTGTAGGGTTCCGTAGGGGCCTGCAGGGTTCCATAAGTGCCCGCAGGTGTCTGTAGGGTTCCGTAGGGGTCTCTAGGGTTCCGTAGGCACCTGAAGTGTTCTGTAGGAGCCCATAGGGTTTTAGTGAGGTTCCGTTGTGTTGCTAAGGGTCTTGTAGAGTGCTGTCGGGTCCTGGAGTATTCTGTAGGGTTCCAGAGGGCCTCATAGGGTTCCATCGAAATCTATAGGGTTCCCTAGGGGCCCATAGAGTCCCGTAGATTGCCGTAGGGACCTGTAGGGTTGTGTAAGTGCTCGCAGGGGTTGGTAGGAGCTTGTAGGGTTCCATAAGTTTCCAGAGGGTTGTGTAGGGTTCCGTAGGGGCCTGTGGTGTTCCCTAGGGGCCTGTAGAGTCTCGTACGGTTCCGTAGGGGCCTGTGGTGTTCCCTAGGGGCCTGTAGAGTCTCGTACAGTTCCGTAGGGTCCTGTAGGTTTCCATAAGCGCCCATAAGCCCATAAGAGGTCTGAATGGGACCATACTGTTCCGTAAGGATCCATAGGGCTCCGTAGAGCTTCGTAGGTTCCCTAGAGGCCTGTGGAGTACCGCAGGAGCCAGTAGTGTTCTGTAGGGACCCGTAGGGTTCCTTCCATAGGGGCTGGCAGTGTTCCGTAGGGGCCTGTAGGGTTGAGTAAGTGCCCGCAGAAGTCTGTAGGAGTCTGTGGGATTCTGTCAGATTCCGGAGGGTTCTGCAGGGTTCCGTAGGGACCCGTAGAGTTCCATAGTGGCTGGTAAAGTTCCGTAGGGCCCTGTGGGGTTCTGTATGGACCTGTAGGGTTCCGTAGGGGCCTGCAGTGTTCTGTAAGTGCCTGTAGGTGTCTGTACGGGTCTGTAGGGTTCCGTAGGCACCTGCAGTATTCTGTAGGAGCCCATAGGGTTTTAGTGAGGTTCCATTGTGTTGCTAAGGGTCTTGTAGAGTGCTGTCGGGTCCTGGAGTATTCTGTAGGGTTCCAGAGGGGCTGGTAGGGTTCCGTCGAAATCTGAAGGGTTCCCTAGGGGCCCGTAGAGTCCCATAGATTTCCGTAGGGGCCTGTAGGGTTGTGTAAGTGCCCGCAGGGGTTGGTAGGAGCTTGTAGGGTGCCATATGTTTCCGGAGGGTTGTGTAGGGTTCCGTAGGAGCCTGTGGTGTTCCCTAGGGGCCTGTAGAGTCTCGTACAGTGTCGGTGGGGTCCTGTAGGTTTCCATAAGCGCCCGCAGAGGTCTGAAGGGGCCCGTACTGTGCCGTAAGGATCCATAGGGTTCCGTAGAGCTTCGTAGGTTCCCTAGAGGCCTCTGGAGTACCGCAGGAGCCAGTAGTGTTCTGTAGGGGCCCGTAGGGTTCCTTCCATAGGAGCTGGCAGTGTTGCGTAGGGTCCTCTAGGGTTGAGTAAGTGCCCGCAGGAGTCTGTAGGAATCCGTGGGATTCTGTAAGGTTCTGGAGGGTTCTGCAGGGTTCCGTAGGGGCCCGTAGAGTTCCGTAGTGGCTGGTAAAGTTCCCTAGGGCCCTGTACCGTTCCGTAACTGCCTGCAAGGGTCTTTAGGCTTCCGTAGGGGCTGGTAGGGTTCCATAAAGTTCCGTGGGTTCCTGCAGAGTTCTGCAAGTGCCCGCTAGGGCCTGTAGGGGCGCACAGTGTTTCTGCCAGGTTCCGTAGAGTTCCGTAGGGGCCATATTTTTCTGTAGTGGTGGTAGTATTCTGTAGGGGTCTGTAGGGTTCCGTAGGCGCCTGCAGTATTCTGTAGGAGCCCATAGGGTTTTAGTGAGGTTCCGTTGTGTTGCTAAGGGTCTTGTAGAGTGCTGTCGGGTCCTGGAGTATTCTGTAGGGTTCCAGAGGGCCTCATAGGGTTCCATCGAAATCTATAGGGTTCCCTAGGGGCCCATAGAGTCCCGTAGATTTCCGTAGGGACCTGTAGGTTTATGTAAGTGCCCGCAGAGGTTGGTAGGAGTCTGTGGGATTCTGTAAGGTTCTGGAGGGTTCTGCAGGGTTCCGTAGGGACCCGTAGAGTTCCGTAGTGGCTGGTAAAGTTCCGTAGGGCCCTGTGGGGTTCTGTATGGACCTGTAGGGTTCCGTAGGGGCCTGCAGGGTTCCGTAACTGCCCGCAGGTGTCTGTAGGGTTCCGTAGGGGTCTGTAGGGTTCCGTAGGCACCTGCAGTGTTCTGTAGGAGCCCATAGGGCTTTAGTGAGGTTCCGTTGTGTTGCTAAGGGTCTTGTAGAGTGCTGTCGGGTCCTGGAGTATTCTGTAGGGTTCCAGAGGGGCTGGTAGGGTTCCGTCGAAATCTGAAGGGTTCCCTAGGGGCCCATAGAGTCCCGTAGATTTCCGTAGGGGCCTGTAGGGTTATGTAAGTGCCCGCAGGGGTTGGTAGGAGCTTGTAGGGTGCCATATGTTTCCGGAGGGTTGTGTAGGGTTCCGTAGGGGCCTGTGGTGTTCCCTAGGGGCCTGTAGAGTCTCGTACAGTTTCGGTAGGGTCCTGTAGGTTTCCATAAGCGCCCGCAGAGGTCTGAAGGGGCCCGTACTGTGCCGTAAGGATCCATAGGGTTCCGTAGAGCTTCGTAGGTTCCCTAGAGGCCTCTGGAGTACCGCAGGAGCCAGTAGTGTTCTGTAGGGGCCCGTAGGGTTCCTTCCATAGGAGCTGGCAGTGTTCCGTAGGGTCCTCTAGGGTTGAGTAAGTGCCCGCAGGAGTCTGTAGGAATCCGTGGGATTCTGTAAGGTTCTGGAGGGTTCTGCAGGGTTCTGTAGGGGCCCGTAGAGTTCCGTAGTGGCTGGTAAAGTTCCCTAGGGCCCTGTACCGTTCCGTAACTGCCTGCAATGGTCTTTAGGCTTCCGTAGGGGCTGGTAGGGTTCCATAAAGTTCCGTGGGTTCCTGCAGAGTTCTGCAAGTGCCCGCAAGGGCCTGTAGGGGCCCACAGTGTTTCTGCCAGGTTCCGTAGAGTTCCGTAGGGGCCATATTTTTCTGTAGTGGTGGTAGTATTCTGTAGGGGTCTGTAGGGTTCCGTAGGCGCCTGCAGTGTTCTGTAGGAGCCCATAGGGTTTTAGTGAGGTTCCGTTGTGTTGCTAAGGGTCTTGTAGAGTGCTGTCGGGTCCTGGAGTATTCTGTAGGGTTCCAGAGGGCCTCATAGGGTTCCATCGAAATCTATAGGGTTCCCTAGGGGCCCATAGAGTCCCGTAGATTTCCGTAGGGACCTGTAGGGTTGTGTAAGTGCCCGCAGAAGTCTGTAGGAGTCTGTGGGATTCTGTAAGGTTCTGGAGGCTTCTGCAGGGTTCCATAGGGACCCGTAGAGTTCCGTAGTGGCTGGTAAAGTTCCGTAGGGCCCTGTGGGGTTCTGTATGGACCTGTAGGGTTCCGTAGGGGCCTGCAGGGTTCCATAAGTGCCCGCAGGTGTCTGTAGGGTTCCGTAGGGGTCTCTAGGGTTCCGTAGGCACCTGCAGTGTTCTGTAGGAGCCCATAGGGTTTTAGTGAGGTTCCGTTGTGTTGCTAAGGGTCTTGTAGAGTGCTGTCGGGTCCTGGAGTATTCTGTAGGGTTCCAGAGGGGCTGGTAGGGTTCCGTCGAAATCTATAGGGTTCCCTAGGGGCCCGTAGAGTCCCGTAGATTTCCGTAGGGGCCTGTAGCGTTATGTAAGTGCCCGCAGGGGTTGGTAGGAGCTTGTAGGGTGCCATATGTTTCCAGAGGGTTGTGTAGGGTTCCGTAGGGGCCTGTGGTGTTCCCTAGGGGCCTGTAGAGTCTCGTACAGTTTCGGTGGGGTCCTGTAGGTTTCCATAAGCGCCCGCAGAGGTCTGAAGGGGCCCGTACTGTGCCGTAAGGATCCATAGGGTTCCGTAGAGCTTCGTAGGTTCCCTAGAGGCCTGTGGAGTACCGCAGGAGCCAGTAGTGTTCCGTAGGGTCCTCTAGGGTTGAGTAAGTGCCCGCAGGAGTCTGTAGGAATCCGTGGGATTCTGTAAGGTTCTGGAGGGTTCTGCAGGGTTCCGTAGGGGCCCGTAGAGTTCCGTAGTGGCTGGTAAAGTTCCCTAGGGCCCTGTACCGTTCCGTAACTGCCTGCAAGGGTCTTTAGGCTTCCGTAGGGGCTGGTAGGGTTCCATAAAGTTCCGTGGGTTCCTGCAGAGTTCTGCAAGTGCCCGCAAGGGCCTGTAGGGGTGCACAGTGTTTCTGCCAGGTTCCGTAGAGTTCCGTAGGGACCATATTTTTCTGTAGTGGCTGGTAGTATTCTGTAGGGGTCTGTAGGTTTCCGTAGGCGCCTACAGTGTTCTGTAGGAGCCCATAGGGTTTTAGTGAGGTTCCGTTGTGTTGCTAAGGGTCTTGTAGAGTGCTGTCGGGTCCTGGAGTATTCTCAGCCCCCAGAGGGGCTCGTAGGGTTCCGTCGAAATCTATAGGGTTCCCTAGGGGCCCATAGAGTCCCGTAGATTTCCGTAGGGACCTGTAGGGTTGTGTAAGTGCCCGTAGAAGTCTGTAGGAGTCTGTGGGATTCTGTAAGGTTCTGGAGGGTTCTGCAGGGTTCCGTAGGGGCCCGTAGAGTTCCGTAGTGGCTGGTAAAGTTCCGTAGGGCCCTGTGGGGTTCTGTATGGACCTGTAGGGTTCCGTAGGGGCCTGCAGGGTTCCATAAGTGCCCGCAGGTGTCTGTAGGGTTCCGTAGGGGTCTGTAGGGTTCCGTAGGCACCTGCAGTGTTCTGTAGGAGCCCATAGGGTTTTAGTGAGGTTCCGTTGTGTTGCTAAGGGTCTTGTAGAGTGCTGTCGGGTCCTGGAGTATTCTGTAGGGTTCCAGAGGGCCTCATAGGGTTCCATCGAAATCTATAGGGTTCCCTAGGGGCCCATAGAGTCCCGTAGATTGCCGTAGGGACCTGTAGGGTTGTGTAAGTGCTCGCAGGGGTTGGTAGGAGCTTGTAGGGTTCCATAAGTTTCCAGAGGGTTGTGTAGGGTTCCGTAGGGGCCTGTGGTGTTCCCTAGGGGCCTGTAGAGTCTCGTACGGTTCCGTAGGGGCCTGTGGTGTTCCCTAGGGGCCTGTAGAGTCTCGTACAGTTCCGTAGGGTCCTGTAGGTTTCCATAAGCGCCCATAAGCCCATAAGAGGTCTGAATGGGACCATACTGTTCCGTAAGGATCCATAGGGCTCCGTAGAGCTTCGTAGGTTCCCTAGAGGCCTGTGGAGTACCGCAGGAGCCAGTAGTGTTCTGTAGGGGCCCGTAGGGTTCCTTCCATAGGGGCTGGCAGTGTTCCGTAGGGGCCTGTAGGGTTGAGTAAGTGCCCGCAGAAGTCTGTAGGAGTCTGTGGGATTCTGTCAGATTCCGGAGGGTTCTGCAGGGTTCCGTAGGGACCCGTAGAGTTCCATAGTGGCTGGTAAAGTTCCGTAGGGCCCTGTGGGGTTCTGTATGGACCTGTAGGGTTCCGTAGGGGCCTGCAGTGTTCTGTAAGTGCCCGTAGGTGTCTGTACGGGTCTGTAGGGTTCCGTAGGCACCTGCAGTGTTCTGTAGGAGCCCATAGGGTATTAGTGAGGTTCTGTTGTGTTGCTAAGGGTCTTGTAGAGTGCTGTCGGGTCCTGGAGTATTCTGTAGGGTTCCAGAGGGGCTGGTAGGGTTCCGTCGAAATCTGAAGTGTTCCCTAGGGGCCCGTAGAGTCCCATAGATTTCCGTAGGGGCCTGTAGGGTTGTGTAAGTGCCCGCAGGGGTTGGTAGGAGCTTGTAGGGTGCCATATGTTTCCGGAGGGTTGTGTAGGGTTCCGTAGGGGCCTGTGGTGTTCCCTAGGGGCCTGTAGAGTCTCGTACGGTTCCGTAGGGTCCTGTAGGTTTCCATAAGCGCCCGCAGAGGTCTGAAGGGGCCCGTACTGTGCCGTAAGGATCCATAGGGTTCCGTAGAGCTTCGTAGGTTCCCTAGAGGCCTCTGGAGTACCGCAGGAGCCAGTAGTGTTCTGTAGGGGCCCGTAGGGTTCCTTCCATAGGAGCTGGCAGTGTTCCGTAGGGTCCTCTAGGGTTGAGTAAGTGCCCGCAGGAGTCTGTAGGAATCCGTGGGATTCTGTAAGGTTCTGGAGGGTTCTGCAGGGTTCCGTAGGGGCCCGTAGAGTTCCGTAGTGGCTGGTAAAGTTCCCTAGGGCCCTGTACCGTTCCGTAACTGCCTGCAAGGGTCTTTAGGGTTCCGTAGGGGCTGGTAGGGTTCCATAAAGTTCCGTGGGTTCCTGCAGAGTTCTGCAAGTGCCCGCTAGGGCCTGTAGGGGCCCACAGTGTTTCTGCCAGGTTCCGTAGAGTTCCGTAGGGGCCATATTTTTCTGTAGTGGTGGTAGTATTCTGTAGGGGTCTGTAGGGTTCCGTAGGCGCCTGCAGTGTTCTGTAGGAGCCCATAGGGTTTTAGTGAGGTTCCGTTGTGTTGCTAAGGGTCTTGTAGAGTGCTGTCGGGTCCTGGAGTATTCTGTAGGGTTCCAGAGGGGCTCGTAGGGTTCCATCGAAATCTATAGGGTTCCCTAGGGGCCCATAGAGTCCCGTAGATTTCCGTAGGGACCTGTAGGGTTGTGTAAGTGCTCGCAGGGGTTGGTAGGAGCTTGTAGGGTTCCATAAGTTTCCAGAGGGTTGTGTAGGGTTCCGTAGGGGCCTGTGGTGTTCCCTAGGGGCCTGTAGAGTCTCGTACGGTTCCGTAGGGGCCTGTGGTGTTCCCTAGGGGCCTGTAGAGTCTCGTACAGTTCCGTAGGGTCCTGTAGGTTTCCATAAGTGCCCGCAGAGGTCTGAATGGGCCCGTACTGTTCCGTAAGGATCCATAGGGCTCCGTAGAGCTTCGTAGGTTCCCTAGAGGCCTGTGGAGTACCGCAGGAGCCAGTAGTGTTCTGTAGGGGCCCGTAGGGTTTCTTCTATAGGGGCTGGCAGTGTTCCGTAGGGGCCTGTAGGGTTGTTTAAGTGCCCGCAGAAGTCTGTAGGAGTCTGTGGGATTCTGTCAGATTCCGGAGGGTTCTGCAGGGTTCCGTAGGGACCCGTAGAGTTCCATAGTGGCTGGTAAAGTTCCGTAGGGCCCTGTGGGGTTCTGTATGGACCTGTAGGGTTCCGTAGGGGCCTGCAGTGTTCTGTAAGTGCCCGTAGGTGTCTGTACGGGTCT
Source organism: Numenius arquata (assembly GCF_964106895.1). Taxonomy (NCBI): domain Eukaryota; kingdom Metazoa; phylum Chordata; class Aves; order Charadriiformes; family Scolopacidae; genus Numenius; species Numenius arquata. Next base: position 30,446 of record NW_027415016.1, read on the forward strand.
GTAGGGTTCCGTAGGCACCTGCAGTGTTCTGTAGGAGCCCATAGGGTATTAGTGAGGTTCTGTTGTGTTGCTAAGGGTCTTGTAGAGTGCTGTCGGGTCCTGGAGTATTCTGTAGGGTTCCAGAGGGGCTGGTAGGGTTCCGTCGAAATCTGAAGGGTTCCCTAGGGGCCCGTAGAGTCCCGTAGATTTCCGTAGGGGCCTGTAGGGTTGTGTAAGTGCCCGCAGGGGTTGGTAGGAGCTTGTAGGGTGCCATAAGTTTCCAGAGGGTTGTGTAGGGTTCCGTAGGGGCCTGTGGTGTTCCCTAGGGGCCTGTAGAGTCTCGTACGGTTCCGTAGGGGCCTGTGGTGTTCCCTAGGGGCCTGTAGAGTCTCGTACAGTTTCGGTGGGGTCCTGTAGGTTTCCATAAGCGCCCGCAGAGGTCTGAAGGGGCCCGTACTGTGCCGTAAGGATCCATAGGGTTCCGTAGAGCTTCGTAGGTTCCCTAGAGGCCTGTGGAGTACCGCAGGAGCCAGTAGTGTTCCGTAGGGTCCTCTAGGGTTGAGTAAGTGCCCGCAGGAGTCTGTAGGAATCCGTGGGATTCTGTAAGGTTCTGGAGGGTTCTGCAGGGTTCCGTAGGGGCCCGTAGAGTTCCGTAGTGGCTGGTAAAGTTCCCTAGGGCCCTGTACCGTTCCGTAACTGCCTGCAAGGGTCTTTAGGCTTCCATAGGGGCTGGTAGGGTTCCATAAAGTTCCGTGGGTTCCTGCAGAGTTCTGCAAGTGCCCGCAAGGGCCTGTAGGGGTGCACAGTGTTTCTGCCAGGTTCCGTAGAGTTCCGTAGGGACCATATTTTTCTGTAGTGGCTGGTAGTATTCTGTAGGGGTCTGTAGGTTTCCGTAGGCGCCTACAGTGTTCTGTAGGAGCCCATAGGGTTTTAGTGAGGTTCCGTTGTGTTGCTAAGGGTCTTGTAGAGTGCTGTCGGGTCCTGGAGTATTCTCAGCCCCCAGAGGGGCTCGTAGGGTTCCGTCGAAATCTATAGGGTTCCCTAGGGGCCCATAGAGTCCCGTAGATTTCCGTAGGGACCTGTAGGGTTGTGTAAGTGCCCGCAGAAGTCTGTAGGAGTCTGTGGGATTCTGTAAGGTTCTGGAGGGTTCTGCAGGGTTCCGTAGGGGCCCGTAGAGTTCCGTAGTGGCTGGTAAAGTTCCGTAGGGCCCTGTGGGGTTCTGTATGGACCTGTAGGGTTCCGTAGGGGCCTGCAGGGTTCCATAAGTGCCCGCAGGTGTCTGTAGGGTTCCGTAGGGGTCTGTAGGGTTCCGTAGGCACCTGAAGTGTTCTGTAGGAGCCCATAGGGTTTTAGTGAGGTTCCGTTGTGTTGCTAAGGGTCTTGTAGAGTGCTGTCGGGTCCTGGAGTATTCTGTAGGGTTCCAGAGGGCCTCATAGGGTTCCATCGAAATCTATAGGGTTCCCTAGGGGCCCATAGAGTCCCGTAGATTGCCGTAGGGACCTGTAGGGTTGTGTAAGTGCTCGCAGGGGTTGGTAGGAGCTTGTAGGGTTCCATAAGTTTCCAGAGGGTTGTGTAGGGTTCCGTAGGGGCCTGTGGTGTTCCCTAGGGGCCTGTAGAGTCTCGTACGGTTCCGTAGGGGCCTGTGGTGTTCCCTAGGGGCCTGTAGAGTCTCGTACAGTTCCGTAGGGTCCTGTAGGTTTCCATAAGCGCCCATAAGCCCATAAGAGGTCTGAATGGGACCATACTGTTCCGTAAGGATCCATAGGGCTCCGTAGAGCTTCGTAGGTTCCCTAGAGGCCTGTGGAGTACCGCAGGAGCCAGTAGTGTTCTGTAGGGGCCCGTAGGGTTCCTTCCATAGGGGCTGGCAGTGTTCCGTAGGGGCCTGTAGGGTTGTTTAAGTGCCCGCAGAAGTCTGTAGGTGTCTGTGGGATTCTGTCAGATTCCGGAGGGTTCTGCAGGGTTCCGTAGGGACCCGTAGAGTTCCATAGTGGCTGGTAAAGTTCCGTAGGGCCCTGTGGGGTTCTGTATGGACCTGTAGGGTTCCGTAGGGGCCTGCAGTGTTCTGTAAGTGCCCGTAGGTGTCTGTACGGGTCTGTAGGGTTCCGTAGGCACCTGCAGTATTCTGTAGGAGCCCATAGGGTTTTAGTGAGGTTCCATTGTGTTGCTAAGGGTCTTGTAGAGTGCTGTCGGGTCCTGGAGTATTCTGTAGGGTTCCAGAGGGGCTGGTAGGGTTCCGTCGAAATCTGAAGGGTTCCCTAGGGGCCCGTAGAGTCCCATAGATTTCCGTAGGGGCCTGTAGGGTTGTGTAAGTGCCCGCAGGGGTTGGTAGGAGCTTGTAGGGTGCCATATGTTTCCGGAGGGTTGTGTAGGGTTCCGTAGGGGCCTGTGGTGTTCCCTAGGGGCCTGTAGAGTCTCGTACGGTTCCGTAGGGTCCTGTAGGTTTCCATAAGCGCCCGCAGAGGTCTGAAGGGGCCCGTACTTTGCCGTAAGGATCCATAGGGTTCCGTAGAGCTTCGTAGGTTCCCTAGAGGCCTCTGGAGTACCGCAGGAGCCAGTAGTGTTCTGTAGGGGCCCGTAGGGTTCCTTCCATAGGAGCTGGCAGTGTTCCGTAGGGTCCTCTAGGGTTGAGTAAGTGCCCGCAGGAGTCTGTAGGAATCCGTGGGATTCTGTAAGGTTCTGGAGGGTTCTGCAGGGTTCCGTAGGGGCCCGTAGAGTTCCGTAGTGGCTGGTAAAGTTCCCTAGGGCCCTGTACCGTTCCGTAACTGCCTGCAAGGGTCTTTAGGCTTCCGTAGGGGCTGGTAGGGTTCCATAAAGTTCCGTGGGTTCCTGCAGAGTTCTGCAAGTGCCCGCAAGGGCCTGTAGGGGCCCACAGTGTTTCTGCCAGGTTCCGTAGAGTTCCGTAGGGGCCATATTTTTCTGTAGTGGTGGTAGTATTCTGTAGGGGTCTGTAGGGTTCCGTAGGCGCCTGCAGTGTTCTGTAAGTGCCCGTAGGTGTCTGTACGGGTCTGTAGGGTTCCGTAGGCACCTGCAGTGTTCTGTAGGAGCCCATAGGGTATTAGTGAGGTTCTGTTGTGTTGCTAAGGGTCTTGTAGAGTGCTGTCGGGTCCTGGAGTATTCTGTAGGGTTCCAGAGGGGCTGGTAGGGTTCCGTCGAAATCTGAAGGGTTCCCTAGGGGCCCGTAGAGTCCCGTAGATTTCCGTAGGGGCCTGTAGGGTTGTGTAAGTGCCCGCAGGGGTTGGTAGGAGCTTGTAGGGTGCCATAAGTTTCCAGAGGGTTGTGTAGGGTTCCGTAGGGGCCTGTGGTGTTCCCTAGGGGCCTGTAGAGTCTCGTACGGTTCCGTAGGGGCCTGTGGTGTTCCCTAGGGGCCTGTAGAGTCTCGTACAGTTTCGGTGGGGTCCTGTAGGTTTCCATAAGCGCCCGCAGAGGTCTGAAGGGGCCCGTACTGTGCCGTAAGGATCCATAGGGTTCCGTAGAGCTTCGTAGGTTCCCTAGAGGCCTGTGGAGTACCGCAGGAGCCAGTAGTGTTCCGTAGGGTCCTCTAGGGTTGAGTAAGTGCCCGCAGGAGTCTGTAGGAATCCGTGGGATTCTGTAAGGTTCTGGAGGGTTCTGCAGGGTTCCGTAGGGGCCCGTAGAGTTCCGTAGTGGCTGGTAAAGTTCCCTAGGGCCCTGTACCGTTCCGTAACTGCCTGCAAGGGTCTTTAGGCTTCCGTAGGGGCTGGTAGGGTTCCATAAAGTTCCGTGGGTTCCTGCAGAGTTCTGCAAGTGCCCGCAAGGGCCTGTAGGGGTGCACAGTGTTTCTGCCAGGTTCCGTAGAGTTCCGTAGGGACCATATTTTTCTGTAGTGGCTGGTAGTATTCTGTAGGGGTCTGTAGGTTTCCGTAGGCGCCTACAGTGTTCTGTAGGAGCCCATAGGGTTTTAGTGAGGTTCCGTTGTGTTGCTAAGGGTCTTGTAGAGTGCTGTCGGGTCCTGGAGTATTCTCAGCCCCCAGAGGGGCTCGTAGGGTTCCGTCGAAATCTATAGGGTTCCCTAGGGGCCCATAGAGTCCCGTAGATTTCCGTAGGGACCTGTAGGGTTGTGTAAGTGCCCGCAGAAGTCTGTAGGAGTCTGTGGGATTCTGTAAGGTTCTGGAGGGTTCTGCAGGGTTCCGTAGGGGCCCGTAGAGTTCCGTAGTGGCTGGTAAAGTTCCGTAGGGCCCTGTGGGGTTCTGTATGGACCTGTAGGGTTCCGTAGGGGCCTGCAGGGTTCCATAAGTGCCCGCAGGTGTCTGTAGGGTTCCGTAGGGGTCTGTAGGGTTCCGTAGGCACCTGCAGTGTTCTGTAGGAGCCCATAGGGTTTTAGTGAGGTTCCGTTGTGTTGCTAAGGGTCTTGTAGAGTGCTGTCGGGTCCTGGAGTATTCTGTAGGGTTCCAGAGGGCCTCATAGGGTTCCATCGAAATCTATAGGGTTCCCTAGGGGCCCATAGAGTCCCGTAGATTGCCGTAGGGACCTGTAGGGTTGTGTAAGTGCTCGCAGGGGTTGGTAGGAGCTTGTAGGGTTCCATAAGTTTCCAGAGGGTTGTGTAGGGTTCCGTAGGGGCCTGTGGTGTTCCCTAGGGGCCTGTAGAGTCTCGTACGGTTCCGTAGGGGCCTGTGGTGTTCCCTAGGGGCCTGTAGAGTCTCGTACAGTTCCGTAGGGTCCTGTAGGTTTCCATAAGCGCCCATAAGCCCATAAGAGGTCTGAATGGGACCATACTGTTCCGTAAGGATCCATAGGGCTCCGTAGAGCTTCGTAGGTTCCCTAGAGGCCTGGGGAGTACCGCAGGAGCCAGTAGTGTTCTGTAGGGGCCCGTAGGGTTCCTTCCATAGGGGCTGGCAGTGTTCCGTAGGGGCCTGTAGGGTTGTTTAAGTGCCCGCAGAAGTCTGTAGGTGTCTGTGGGATTCTGTCAGATTCCGGAGGGTTCTGCAGGGTTCCGTAGGGACCCGTAGAGTTCCATAGTGGCTGGTAAAGTTCCGTAGGGCCCTGTGGGGTTCTGTATGGACCTGTAGGGTTCCGTAGGGGCCTGCAGTGTTCTGTAAGTGCCCGTAGGTGTCTGTACGGGTCTGTAGGGTTCCGTAGGCACCTGCAGTATTCTGTAGGAGCCCATAGGGTTTTAGTGAGGTTCCATTGTGTTGCTAAGGGTCTTGTAGAGTGCTGTCGGGTCCTGGAGTATTCTGTAGGGTTCCAGAGGGGCTGGTAGGGTTCCGTCGAAATCTGAAGGGTTCCCTAGGGGCCCGTAGAGTCCCATAGATTTCCGTAGGGGCCTGTAGGGTTGTGTAAGTGCCCGCAGGGGTTGGTAGGAGCTTGTAGGGTGCCATATGTTTCCGGAGGGTTGTGTAGGGTTCCGTAGGGGCCTGTGGTGTTCCCTAGGGGCCTGTAGAGTCTCGTACGGTTCCGTAGGGTCCTGTAGGTTTCCATAAGCGCCCGCAGAGGTCTGAAGGGGCCCGTACTTTGCCGTAAGGATCCATAGGGTTCCGTAGAGCTTCGTAGGTTCCCTAGAGGCCTCTGGAGTACCGCAGGAGCCAGTAGTGTTCTGTAGGGGCCCGTAGGGTTCCTTCCATAGGAGCTGGCAGTGTTCCGTAGGGTCCTCTAGGGTTGAGTAAGTGCCCGCAGGAGTCTGTAGGAATCCGTGGGATTCTGTAAGGTTCTGGAGGGTTCTGCAGGGTTCCGTAGGGGCCCGTAGAGTTCCGTAGTGGCTGGTAAAGTTCCCTAGGGCCCTGTACCGTTCCGTAACTGCCTGCAAGGGTCTTTAGGCTTCCGTAGGGGCTGGTAGGGTTCCATAAAGTTCCGTGGGTTCCTGCAGAGTTCTGCAAGTGCCCGCAAGGGCCTGTAGGGGCCCACAGTGTTTCTGCCAGGTTCCGTAGAGTTCCGTAGGGGCCATATTTTTCTGTAGTGGTGGTAGTATTCTGTAGGGGTCTGTAGGGTTCCGTAGGCGCCTGCAGTGTTCTGTAAGTGCCCGTAGGTGTCTGTACGGGTCTGTAGGGTTCCGTAGGCACCTGCAGTGTTCTGTAGGAGCCCATAGGGTATTAGTGAGGTTCTGTTGTGTTGCTAAGGGTCTTGTAGAGTGCTGTCGGGTCCTGGAGTATTCTGTAGGGTTCCAGAGGGGCTGGTAGGGTTCCGTCGAAATCTGAAGGGTTCCCTAGGGGCCCGTAGAGTCCCGTAGATTTCCGTAGGGGCCTGTAGGGTTGTGTAAGTGCCCGCAGGGGTTGGTAGGAGCTTGTAGGGTGCCATAAGTTTCCAGAGGGTTGTGTAGGGTTCCGTAGGGGCCTGTGGTGTTCCCTAGGGGCCTGTAGAGTCTCGTACGGTTCCGTAGGGGCCTGTGGTGTTCCCTAGGGGCCTGTAGAGTCTCGTACAGTTTCGGTGGGGTCCTGTAGGTTTCCATAAGCGCCCGCAGAGGTCTGAAGGGGCCCGTACTGTGCCGTAAGGATCCATAGGGTTCCGTAGAGCTTCGTAGGTTCCCTAGAGGCCTGTGGAGTACCGCAGGAGCCAGTAGTGTTCCGTAGGGTCCTCTAGGGTTGAGTAAGTGCCCGCAGGAGTCTGTAGGAATCCGTGGGATTCTGTAAGGTTCTGGAGGGTTCTGCAGGGTTCCGTAGGGGCCCGTAGAGTTCCGTAGTGGCTGGTAAAGTTCCCTAGGGCCCTGTACCGTTCCGTAACTGCCTGCAAGGGTCTTTAGGCTTCCGTAGGGGCTGGTAGGGTTCCATAAAGTTCCGTGGGTTCCTGCAGAGTTCTGCAAGTGCCCGCAAGGGCCTGTAGGGGTGCACAGTGTTTCTGCCAGGTTCCGTAGAGTTCCGTAGGGACCATATTTTTCTGTAGTGGCTGGTAGTATTCTGTAGGGGTCTGTAGGTTTCCGTAGGCGCCTACAGTGTTCTGTAGGAGCCCATAGGGTTTTAGTGAGGTTCCGTTGTGTTGCTAAGGGTCTTGTAGAGTGCTGTCGGGTCCTGGAGTATTCTCAGCCCCCAGAGGGGCTCGTAGGGTTCCGTCGAAATCTATAGGGTTCCCTAGGGGCCCATAGAGTCCCGTAGATTTCCGTAGGGACCTGTAGGGTTGTGTAAGTGCCCGCAGAAGTCTGTAGGAGTCTGTGGGATTCTGTAAGGTTCTGGAGGGTTCTGCAGGGTTCCGTAGGGGCCCGTAGAGTTCCGTAGTGGCTGGTAAAGTTCCGTAGGGCCCTGTGGGGTTCTGTATGGACCTGTAGGGTTCCGTAGGGGCCTGCAGGGTTCCATAAGTGCCCGCAGGTGTCTGTAGGGTTCCGTAGGGGTCTGTAGGGTTCCGTAGGCACCTGCAGTGTTCTGTAGGAGCCCATAGGGTTTTAGTGAGGTTCCGTTGTGTTGCTAAGGGTCTTGTAGAGTGCTGTCGGGTCCTGGAGTATTCTGTAGGGTTCCAGAGGGCCTCATAGGGTTCCATCGAAATCTATAGGGTTCCCTAGGGGCCCATAGAGTCCCGTAGATTGCCGTAGGGACCTGTAGGGTTGTGTAAGTGCTCGCAGGGGTTGGTAGGAGCTTGTAGGGTTCCATAAGTTTCCAGAGGGTTGTGTAGGGTTCCGTAGGGGCCTGTGGTGTTCCCTAGGGGCCTGTAGAGTCTCGTACGGTTCCGTAGGGGCCTGTGGTGTTCCCTAGGGGCCTGTAGAGTCTCGTACAGTTCCGTAGGGTCCTGTAGGTTTCCATAAGCGCCCATAAGCCCATAAGAGGTCTGAATGGGACCATACTGTTCCGTAAGGATCCATAGGGCTCCGTAGAGCTTCGTAGGTTCCCTAGAGGCCTGTGGAGTACCGCAGGAGCCAGTAGTGTTCTGTAGGGGCCCGTAGGGTTCCTTCCATAGGGGCTGGCAGTGTTCCGTAGGGGCCTGTAGGGTTGTTTAAGTGCCCGCAGAAGTCTGTAGGTGTCTGTGGGATTCTGTCAGATTCCGGAGGGTTCTGCAGGGTTCCGTAGGGACCCGTAGAGTTCCGTAGTGGCTGGTAAAGTTCCGTAGGGCCCTGTGGGGTTCTGTATGGACCTGTAGGGTTCCGTAGGGGCCTGCAGTGTTCTGTAAGTGCCCGTAGGTGTCTGTACGGGTCTGTAGGGTTCCGTAGGCACCTGCAGTGTTCTGTAGGAGCCCATAGGGTTTTAGTGAGGTTCCATTGTGTTGCTAAGGGTCTTGTAGAGTGCTGTCGGGTCCTGGAGTATTCTGTAGGGTTCCAGAGGGGCTGGTAGGGTTCCGTCGAAATCTGAAGGGTTCCCTAGGGGCCCGTAGAGTCCCATAGATTTCCGTAGGGGCCTGTAGGGTTGTGTAAGTGCCCGCAGGGGTTGGTAGGAGCTTGTAGGGTGCCATATGTTTCCGGAGGGTTGTGTAGGGTTCCGTAGGGGCCTGTGGTGTTCCCTAGGGGCCTGTAGAGTCTCGTACGGTTCCGTAGGGTCCTGTAGGTTTCCATAAGCGCCCGCAGAGGTCTGAAGGGGCCCGTACTGTGCCGTAAGGATCCATAGGGTTCCGTAGAGCTTCGTAGGTTCCCTAGAGGCCTGTGGAGTACCGCAGGAGCCAGTAGTGTTCTGTAGGGGCCCGTAGGGTTCCTTCCATAGGAGCTGGCAGTGTTCCGTAGGGTCCTCTAGGGTTGAGTAAGTGCCCGCAGGAGTCTGTAGGAATCCGTGGGATTCTGTAAGGTTCTGCAGGGTTCTGCAGGGTTCTGTAGGGGCCCGTAGAGTTCCTTAGATTTCCGTAGGGACCTGTAGGGTTGTGTAAGTGCTCGCAGGGGTTGGTAGGAGCTTGTAGGGTTCCATAAGTTTCCAGAGGGTTGTGTAGGGTTCCGTAGGGGCCTGTGGTGTTCCCTAAGGGCCTGTAGAGTCTCGTACGGTTCCGTAGGGTCCTGTGGTGTTCCCTAGGGGCCTGTAGAATCTCGTACAGTTCCGTAGGGTCCTGTGGGGTTCTGTATGGACCTGTAGGGTTCCGTAGGGGCCTGCAGGGTTCTGTAAGTGCCCGTAGGTGTCTGTACGGGTCTGTAGGGTTCCGTAGGCACCTGCAGTATTCTTTAGGAGCCCATAGGGTTTTAGTGAGGTTCCGTTGTGTTGCTAAGGGTCTTGTAGAGTGCTGTCGGGTCCTGGAGTATTCTGTAGGGTTCCAGAGGGCCTCATAGGGTTCCATCGAAATCTATAGGGTTCCCTAGGGGCCCATAGAGTCCCATAGATTTCCGTAGGGACCTGTAGGGTTGTTTAAGTGCCCGCAGAAGTCTGTAGGAGTCTGTGGGATTCTGTAAGGTTCTGGAGGCTTCTGCAGGGTTCCGTAGGGACCCGTAGAGTTCCATAGTGGCTGGTAAAGTTCTGTAGGGCCCTGTGGGGTTCTGTATGGACCTGTAGGGTTCCGTAGGGGCCTGCAGGGTTCCGTAAGTGCCTGCAGGTGTCTGTAGGGTTCCGTAGGGGTCTGTAGGGTTCCGTAGGCACCTGCAGTGTTCTGTAGGAGCCCATAGGGCTTTAGTGAGGTTCCGTTGTGTTGCTAAGGGTCTTGTAGAGTCCTGTCGGGTCCTGGAGTATTCTGTAGGGTTCCAGAGGGGCTGGTAGGGTTCCGTCGAAATCTGAAGGGTTCCCTAGGGGCCCGTAGAGTCCCGTAGATTTCCGTAGGGGCCTGTAGGGTTATGTAAGTGCCCGCAGGGGTTGGTAGGAGCTTGTAGGGTGCCATATGTTTCCGGAGGGTTGTGTAGGGTTCCGTAGGAGCCTGTGGTGTTCCCTAGGGGCCTGTAGAGTCTCGTACAGTTTCGGTGGGGTCCTGTAGGTTTCCATAAGCGCCCGCAGAGGTCTGAAGGGGCCCGTACTGTGCCGTAAGGATCCATAGGGTTCCGTAGAGCTTCGTAGGTTCCCTAGAGGCCTCTGGAGTACCGCAGGAGCCAGTAGTGTTCTGTAGGGGCCCGTAGGGTTCCTTCCATAGGAGCTGGCAGTGTTCCGTAGGGTCCTCTAGGGTTGAGTAAGTGCCCGCAGGAGTCTGTAGGAATCCGTGGGATTCTGTAAGGTTCTGGAGGGTTCTGCAGGGTTCCGTAGGGGCCCGTAGAGTTCCGTAGTGGCTGGTAAAGTTCCCTAGGGCCCTGTACCGTTCCGTAACTGCCTGCAAGGGTCTTTAGGCTTCCGTAGGGGCTGGTAGGGTTCCATAAAGTTCCGTGGGTTCCTGCAGAGCTCTGCAAGTGCCCGCTAGGGCCTGTAGGGGCCCACAGTGTTTCTGCCAGGTTCCGTAGAGTTCCGTAGGGACCATATTTTTCTGTAGTGGCTGGTAGTATTCTGTAGGGGTCTGTAGGTTTCCGTAGGCGCCTACAGTGTTCTGTAGGAGCCCATAGGGTTTTAGTGAGGTTCCGTTGTGTTGCTAAGGGTCTTGTAGAGTGCTGTCGGGTCCTGGAGTATTCTCAGCCCCCAGAGGGGCTCGTAGGGTTCCGTCGAAATCTATAGGGTTCCCTAGGGGCCCATAGAGTCCCGTAGATTTCCGTAGGGACCTGTAGGGTTGTGTAAGTGCCCGCAGAAGTCTGTAGGAGTCTGTGGGATTCTGTAAGGTTCTGGAGGGTTCTGCAGGGTTCCGTAGGGGCCCGTAGAGTTCCGTAGTGGCTGGTAAAGTTCCGTAGGGCCCTGTGGGGTTCTGTATGGACCTGTAGGGTTCCGTAGGGGCCTGCAGGGTTCCATAAGTGCCCGCAGGTGTCTGTAGGGTTCCGTAGGGGTCTGTAGGGTTCCGTAGGCACCTGAAGTGTTCTGTAGGAGCCCATAGGGTTTTAGTGAGGTTCCGTTGTGTTGCTAAGGGTCTTGTAGAGTGCTGTCGGGTCCTGGAGTATTCTGTAGGGTTCCAGAGGGCCTCATAGGGTTCCATCGAAATCTATAGGGTTCCCTAGGGGCCCATAGAGTCCCGTAGATTGCCGTAGGGACCTGTAGGGTTGTGTAAGTGCTCGCAGGGGTTGGTAGGAGCTTGTAGGGTTCCATAAGTTTCCAGAGGGTTGTGTAGGGTTCCGTAGGGGCCTGTGGTGTTCCCTAGGGGCCTGTAGAGTCTCGTACGGTTCCGTAGGGGCCTGTGGTGTTCCCTAGGGGCCTGTAGAGTCTCGTACAGTTCCGTAGGGTCCTGTAGGTTTCCATAAGCGCCCATAAGCCCATAAGAGGTCTGAATGGGACCATACTGTTCCGTAAGGATCCATAGGGCTCCGTAGAGCTTCGTAGGTTCCCTAGAGGCCTGTGGAGTACCGCAGGAGCCAGTAGTGTTCTGTAGGGGCCCGTAGGGTTCCTTCC